>NC_037670.1:112616460-112637673 GCF_003255815.1 Theropithecus gelada
GAAAAAAAAAAAAAAAAAAAAAAAAAAAAGGCCGGGCGCGGTGGCTCACGCCTGTAATCCCAGCACTTTGGGAGGCCGAGGCGGGCGGATCACGAGGTCAGGAGATCGAGACCATCCTGGCTAACACGGTGAAACCCCGTCTCTACTAAAAATACAAAAAATTAGCCGGGCGTGGTGGTGCGCGCCTGTAGTCCCAGCTACTTGGAGGCTGAGGCAGGAGAATGGCGTGAACCCGGGAGGCGGAGCTTGCAGTGAGCTGAGATTGCGCCACTGCACTCCAGCCTGGGCGACAAAGCAAGACTCTGTCTCAAAGTCTCAAAAAAAAAAAAAAAAAAAAAAAAAAACCAAAAACAAAAAAAATAGAGAAAGGAAGGGAAGGAAAGAGAAGAGAATTAACAAGTGATTTACATCAATATCTCATTTAATCTTCGCACAATCTTGGAAGGCAGGTGGCAATATTTACTGACAGATGGAACTGAAATTCCAAAAAGTTAAAAATTGGTCAATGCCTTACAAACCACGTAGAGCAGAGCGAGATTCAATATTGAAGGTTTTCTACCTCTGGAGCCTATGGTGTTTCCACTTTACTATTTAATACCAATAAAATCTCATTCACTGAGTTCTATTTAAAAATAACATTTTTGAGCTGGGCATGGTGGCTTATGCCTGTAATCCTAGCACTTTGGGAGGCTGACGGGGGTGGATCACGAGGTCAGGAGTTCGAGACCAGCCTGGCCAACATGGTGAAACCCCGTCTCTACTAAAATTACAAAAATTAGCCGGGTGTGGTGGCACGGCCTGTAGTCCCAGCTACTCAGGAGGCTGAGGCAGGACAATTGCTTGAACCCGGGAGGTGGAGGTTGCAGTGAGCCGAGATGGCACCACTGCACTCCAACCTGGGTGACAGAGCGAGACTCCAACAAACAAACAAAAAAAAACTAAAAAACTTTTTTTCCCCTAATTCTGGGGAGATTATATAGCAGAAAGCATAGAAAACACAGAAAAGCACAGTAAACAAAATTCAAATTCAATAATTCTATCATCCACAGTTAATCTTTTTGCATTCTTGATAATGATTACATTTTAAAACATCATTCATGAGCTAATAAACCTTCGGAAAACTCTTTTAAAAAAATATTTTATTCTTATTCTTAGTAGTCTTATAACTCAATATACAATTGTTTTTCTATGTATTTATATTATTATGCTTACCGTGAGTAAAATTTTAGAATCTCAGAAACATCTAAATTTTCTATCTTCAATGATAATATATTTTTTCTTAATATTTTTCAAAAGCCTGACCTTATGAATATTGCTTACACAGGATAATTTAAACATCTTCCAACTTACTAACAATGCTAATATTAACATTGATGTAAATAAAGATGTTTATGGTGACATAAAGTTAGAGAAAAAAAAATTAAAACAAAAGAATCCCTAATATTATAGATGGAATTTTATCCTCCCCTCAAATTATTCTGTTGAAGCTCTACCCCCCACTACCTCAGAACGTGTCTGTATTTGAAGACACGGTCTTTAAAGAAGTAATTAAGTTAAAATCTGACTGGTGTTCTTATAATAATAAAAGGAGATTAGAATGCATCAAGGAAGACAACCAGGGATATGCAGGCACAGAGAAAAGGCCATGTGAGGACACAGCCAGGAGGGGCAGCCATGTGTGAGCCAAGGAGGGGGGCGTCAGGAGAAACCAAATCTGTGGACACCTTGATCTTGGACTTCCAGCCTTCAGAACTGTGAGGAAATACATTTCTTTTGTTTAAACCACCCATTGTGTGGTATTTTGCTATGCCAGCCTGAGCGGACTAATAGACCTAATAATATGCGCCTTCCTCATATTATCAGAGCACTTACATTTCTTATTTTAATCGCTTATTTAGTTTTTTGTCTTTTCTGTTAGCCTGCCAGCTGTGTGGAGGTAGGGGCAGTGTCTGCCTTGATAGTTAGTATTTATCAAGAGTTTTACATCCCTTACCACATTCAACCTCACCCTAAGCGTGGGGTAGGTATCTTTATCTTCATTCCACAACTGAAGGCTTGACGCATGGAGAGGTTAAATAACTTACCCAAAATACCAGTTGCAGTTGAACCTGCACATAGTGTTTGGAACGTAACAGGCAACCGGTATATGTGGGTTGAATAAATGAATAAACAAATAAGTTAAGTTATGGAAGCAAGATTCAAATACAGGTGTGTCTGACTCCAGTGCCCATGCTTCTAAACCTGCACTGTCTTCTGCTTGGATACAAGCATATTGTCAGGGCTGGTACGGTTCCAGGGACACCATAAGCTCTGAAAAATGCCTGTTAAATAAATAAATGACTGAATGAGTCACAACCTGTTTGAACTGCAGTTTCTCGTGAATAATACCACCTACTTTCATATTGCAGTTGTCATAGGGTGTAAATAGGATATGAAAGGCAAATGAAAACTTCATTCTTATTATCGCCTTATTTTAAAGTTATTAATAGCACAGTCTTCAGAGTCATACTGATCTGGGTTTGAAACATAGGACCAACATTTAATGGCTGTGTGACCTAGGACACATTATGTAATCTCTCTGTGCCTCAGTTTCTTCATCTATAAAGTGGAGATGATGGCACCTACTTCATAAGGCTATTGAAAGAGTAAATGATACCTATTACACATAAAGCATTTAGCATTAATGAATGGTAACTGTTTTATTATTTTTAAACTAAAGCACAAAGTTTAAGAAAAGTCTAATCTTATTGATAAATAAACCAATGAGAATTAAACAATCCCTCTCACTACAAATTGGTGAGAGCTAAACATCCTATAGCACCATAGAACTGATATGTCACTTGAGAGGAATTCCATAGCAAGTGTCCCCATCGGCCCTGGATACCCCTGAGAACAGAGTTTCTGGGAGGAGAGGGTACATTCCCAAGCCTTCCTGGTCTTGGGAGCAGTGGCCATAAGCTGAAACCAAGATGGCCTTGTAATACACACTAAATCCAACAAGACTTAAGGAGAAGTTTTAAAAACAAACAAAAGACCACTTCTAAGAACTTCCTTTCTACTTTTATGTCTACTTTTATTAGGCCAACGATCCCTAATTTTGTGCATTTATGGGTCACATAAAATGTTGCAAGCTCTCCTGACCATGAGCATTTGGAGAGTCTCCCATCATTAATGAAGATAGTAGCACCAGGGAACCCATGGTTCAGAAGTCAGGCTAATTAAAAATAGCACCACATTCACTGGTGGTAACAATCCAAATCTAATATTGGGTATTGTGTCCATTTCAAACAAATTAAATTGTTTGGCAGGGGAGTGTATTTTAGGTAATCCAGGCTAGAACTTTCTTTTTCAGGTATGAGATCTCCTCCATCTAACAGGGATATGGAAATATCAACTTTCTGAACTAAAAAATAAGGTGAACTACATGACCTTGAAAGTCCCTTTTAACTAAAGGCTTAATGATAGGAGGGTCTGTGTTTGTGTTTATTTGTTCCACCTGTGCTGCTAACCTGGCTTTCTAAACTGACAGTTTTTCTGCATCCAATAAAGCAGTGATGAAAACACCTGCACAGTGATGAAAGGAAATTTTGAATATGGCACCAATACATCAGTCCTTCTCAGCTACCTTGTCTAAACAGCATATACAGTGGTCAAGAGAATGGGCTTTAGGGCCAGACAGGCCTAGAACTGAGTTTGAATTCTACTACTTTCCAGCTGTGAGATACTGGGCAGTTTAATAAATCTCTTTAGATCTTCTTCCCTCCTCTGTATAATTAGGACAATTATAAATAACCATTGAAGATAATTCAATGAGACAATGTATATAAAGTGTTTTGCACAGTTCTTGACATACAGTAAGTGCCCAATAAATGTTTTCTATTATCTATAAATGCTGGGATCGAAGTGGGTAGATAGCATCCCATAGTGAAACAGTGTAAGTTCTGGAGCAAGACAGGAACAGGTCAAATCTTGGCATGGTTTTTCTACTTACAAATTTCGTGATTTCCTGCAAGTAACAAACTACGAGCCTCAGTGTCTTCATTTGTAATTATTCAAACCCAGATCTGCTTGACTGAAAACCTTATGCTTTCAATTACTACGCTACAGGGGTGAACACGATACCTGCAGGGTTGATATTTGTACAACCCTTTGTAGTGAAAGTGACATCTAGAATAAACTCAAGTAGTTGTAGAAATAGCAGGAATTATTGCTTCTGTCATGCTCTTCTTCACCATTGTCATCATCATCATTATCATTCAGTGGTCTAGGATGCAGCTGTAAGGTAAAGTCAGGCTATCTGAGATGGTGATTGTGGTTGAGCTGATAGAGACCCAGCAAAAGGCAGCCCGAGTAGCAAAGTAAGACCCAGATGGTCACTACCCCTCCAGCTCAGGTTGTCCATTCATTTAGTGGAGATAATAGCAGGGGAAAGGAGTATCATAGGTTTGCTTGTGTGTTGCCTCCTCTGATGAAGGAGAAATGTCTATGAAAACCAGGAAGGTCTCTTCCAACTTTTACATTCTCAAATTTGATATCTAATGAAACCACCATTTAGAATACTCTGATTGTGAGTCACTTAACCTCTCCGACCCTGTTGTGTCATCTCTCAAATAGTGATAATACTGTGTACCTCTGTGCTCCTGGCAGGGAACAATTACTCCTGTGTGTCCTGAATGCTTTGGACAGTGCCTGACCTTAGCTAAAGTGAGGACATAATTTCATGCTTGTTGAATACTAAAGAAATGGTGGGGGCAGAGGCAGGGGTATAGATCCCTGCAGAGGCATATACCCTCTTACTGTTAACAAACAACTCCTTTTGGATAAATCAAAACCCAGAACTGAGGCCACTCATCAGCTCTCTTGCTGTGAAAGCCCTGCAGCTCCCCACAGAAGAAGTCTCCTTAAGAGAGAAGAATGTCAAGCATGTCTCCATGCTCTTAAGTACAGAGGAAACTGGCCTGCAAAGTTTGAAAAATGATGCAAAAACTCAGCACCTCTGAATTCCTCAGAGGAAAGGCTGCTCAGCTTCCTCTCTGGTGCTTACCAGATTGGAATGTGATACCCAGGAGAGGCTTTTTGCTTGACCATGACAGCAAGGCCCAGCCCCCTTAAGTGTTTCTCCATGCTGTCCAGCAGCCAGCCACTGGAGATTTTTTTTTTTTTTTTTTTTTTGCATTAATGAAACTGTAGCCTCTGGTTTTGTGTTTCTACTTCACATTTTCCCTTCCTCCCCAGTCCACATCGTCATCATTCATTGCCTTTATTAAGGGCCTATTTGCTGGGCATTTGATTGTCTGTGCATGACAGTGGATAGACACTACTCCATCTCTAACATGATAGGAAATCACTCCCCACACATCCCAGTCACCGTGTGGTCTTACCTAGTTCCCGATGTCCCCTCCCTATCAACACACACACACACACACACACACACACACACCCCAGTCTTACAATTCACTATTTTCAGGTGGTTAATACACAAATGTTACTAGAGATTGAGAGCACATTAAAGCCATTTTTAGTCCAGATTCTTCTGCCAATTCTTTAGGGATGGGGGATTCAGAAGCAGGCCCTTGGAATACATTTGTTTCTGGAGGGTGGCTTGTAAGAAGGAAGGCTGAGACAAAGATCTGGAACAAGAAGCAAGCCTAAAATACACCACTATGAGAAGATGTGGGGAAGGGAGTGTCTTTAAAGTCATGCTACCTTCCTCCAGACCCAGTCTGCCTCTGCCTTTGAGATTCCTTGCAATAGGATCCAGATTATCATCCCCAAAATTGAGCACAAATAGAAACGACATTGAAAATAAAGTCAATGTGGGTGACAGCATTTCTTGAGGCAAAATCTTCCATACCAGATGGGAGAATGTATGTCACCGTTAGCCAAGACCAAACAGTTCTCAGGGCTGCATGAAACCAATGCGTGGGTGCAGCTTTGGAGGGACAGTTCTCGAGCTCTGGTCGCAGCTTCCCATCCACACTGCCCAGTGTACTTGGAGACATTCCTGAAGGAGGTGTGGGCCAACAGGGAGCCCCTGATGGCTTGACCTCATGCTCCCAAAAACATGCAGTAGCATCGGGACTGGAAAGGTAGGGAAGAGCAAAATTGAGAAAGAGAAAATATCTTTCTTCTGGTAAGAAAATAGATTTTCTGTTGAACTGCTCTTAGAGTGTCCACAATCTCATTATTGATTTCTTGGGGCAAAGCCTTGGGTCGCAATGCTTTCGTTTCTAATGCAGCCTCACGATCCTCTTACCACACCTTCATCTGGGTGGATGGCAGTGCCATCTTAACCCTGATTTCTTAATGGCATATTTCCTGTTATTGCCCTTGTGTGAAAAGACAGTTCTCTTTTTGGCTTGGTTTTCAAGGAGCCGGAAATCCTACTGTCTGACTTCTTGAACTAATGAGTTCACTATTGGGACAGCACAAATAAAGACTGGTGCTTGGGAGATCTTGGCTCGCTTTCAGAGAGTGTTGTTTCTGAGAGTGCCTTAAACAATGATCAGAGGAAGACAGCAGAGAGCTATAAGAAGAATTATGTGTAGTCATTTGGGGTGGAGAGATGGGAAAAGCTTAAATAATTTGGGGAGTCCCTAAACAACATAACTAAGCTTCAGATGCACAAAGATGCCTAAATTGGTTGATGTTTTAAAGTCAAAGGAAAACTAAATACAAACAAATATGGGAAAGTGTTTGAATGAGGAGGTAATGGTACCTGACTTGCAGGAATGACTTTCAAGATCCCAAAGTTGGGGACAGTGGGAATTGCTCTTTTTAAGGTTTTAGAAATTTTCCTCTTGCTGTTCTTATAAAGGGAAAGCAAGTCTGTCCTTGAGAAAACTTGTAAGACAGCCTTCTCTTTAAAAAAATGCTCTGAAAACAGTCAAGTGCCACAAAACTTTGAAAGAACTAAGATCAACTTGGTGTTTGACAAAGCTAATATAAGAATGGTAATCAATCCCTTGGCAATGGAAATTTTAAATTTAAAATAAGCTTCAACAAAGCCTTTGAACCTTCAAACACTTTATGCTTAAGAAATTAATGGGTCCCTGAAGAAGTCACATTTCCTTTTCTGTTTCTATAATATATACTTCAATTACATTAATCAACAATGCAGCAAAATAACTGACACCAACCAACTTCCAAGTCACATTTCCAAGCACTCCTTTTCTTTAGCAGAGACTTAGCATTTTAAGACAGCTAATTGAGGTTTATATAAGCATGAATAAATATTTGGTGAAGCTGGATTTTCCCATCCTGTTGTCACCCTTTGCTCACCCCGGAATGGTTTCCCATCCTTTTTTTCCTTCTAGTGTCATTCCTGTTGAGTGTGATAAACCATCTTGCTGACAGAGATATTAAGTTAAAACCTGCCTTCTGCAGTATCTATGAAGATGCTGAAACACACATCAGATGAGTTTCCTTTTCAGGCAAATTTAAAAATTCTCCCAAGACTGTTCTTCATTGCAAAATCAGCTAAAGGGTCCCTGCTTCCCTTTAGTTTTCTATGCTCTGGACAAAACAAACAAACAAACAAAACATGACATGCACTCTTTTACATGTGATCCTCCTTGTAAATTGGCTTTTGCTTTCATTGTATCTACCCTCAACCCTATCCTCACTAGAGTTTTGGTTTTACTTAACTTTTCTCAGAGAAAGTGTCTCCACAGGCCCTACTGACAATTTTTCCCCCCATTTGGGTTCTCTCTCTCTCTCAGAAATGGAAACCTTAAAAATAAAAGGCTTCAGGACAGGTGCGGTGGCTCATGCCTGTAATCCCAGCACTTTGGGAGGCTGAGGCGGTGGATCATTTGAAGTCAGGAGTTCGAGACCAGACTAGCCTAAACAACAGGGTGAAACTCCATGTCTACTAAAAATACAAAAATTAGCTGGGTGTGGTGGTACATGCTTCTAATCCTAGCTACTTGAGAAGCTGAGGCAGGAGAATCGCTTGAACTTGGGAGGTAGAGGTTGCAGTGAGCCTAGATTGCACCACTGCACTCCAGCCTGGGCGACACAGTGAGACTCCATTTAAAAAAATAAAATAAAATAAAAGGCTTCAAACTTAATTTTATTAGTGTAGGATTCTATAAAACAAACCAATGAAAAACTTCAATTTTCCATTTGGGTACCTGCCTCTCTGTTTGGGAGTGGACAGCGTCTATCCTGGGGGGAGGCCATTTCTCCTTTTTGCTAATAGTCTACAAGGGAACTGCTCCTAACACTTTGCATACTGCAGAGAGGGCCAGTCTTGTTTTCAGGTTCTTTCAGCACCTGCTGGGCATTTCCAATTTTACAGTCTCCTCTGCAGCACATAAATACTTTACTGAGGCCCTTGCCTTACTCTTCATCTTAGAAACAGTTCAGATAAATTTATCCTCCCAAGGTGAATTACCTCTCCCAGTAGCTTTTGAGTTTTAATAAAGAATCTCCTGAGGAAAAAATGAATAAATTAGTTTCTAATGATGGAATTACTTGCACAAAACAGTGTAAGATATTTGAATAGGTTGTGGAATAAGGTAGACCTTTCAGTCATATCACCTCAGTAGCCTAAACCCATACAAGGCTTATCCTTTCTAAAAATAATGCTAGATTTCAGAAGTTTTATTATTTTTAGTTCAGGTAGATTGCAAGAGAATTCAGTGTAATGAGAAATGAGATGCATCACTGATACTTCAATGGTTACTCATCTCCCTTTCAAATCTGCTTGCCACTGAGAGAAAAAGTAGAGCACCTAGTACAACACAAACAAATCATCTGTACGCTTGGTCAGATTCTTCACTTTCCACATGGGTGTTTTAGTCAAACAACTAAAGATAGGGAAGATCACAATTCAGTTACCAAGGCTAATCGTGCTCTCCACAGCCTTACCTTGCTGTACTCTGCTTGGCTCGAATCAAGAGACTAATTTCTTCCCTCTAGTCCCTGAGGAGAGAGAAGGGCCTTTCATGTGTTCCTTTCTTCCATGCCTTGAATATCACTTTTGTCATTGTGTACATGTGTTTTGGTTACTTTTTTCAATTTAATAAGCTTGGCAATGTATGTAAATAGGCAGAGTTGGATGAGAATATCTACCCACACAATTACACACAAAGGGAAACTGTTTGGGTCCAGATCATCACCTTTTATTGAAACTGGTATTCAATAAAAGGCCTTATGTACAGAGATAGATTTAGACAGTCCCTGCTTTTGTGCATCAAGGAAGGAAACGATGTGTATTCAGCTACCTAACTTGGCCACGAGCAAAGCTCAACACTTCCACAATCTCTGGGAAAATGAGATGTTACATGTTCTTAGCAGGAGCTGACAATTAAGCTGAGTGAACAATCGTGCAAGGCGGGAGAGTGGGAGTTCATGCTGCTTAGCCACATGCCTCAGGTGCTCGGCTGAGTGTGAGGCTGAGGGCCAAAAGCTTTCAACCACCCAAGAAGCTGGGGATCCTGAAACCTACAGCCCTATGGCACATTATTCTGTTTATTATCTTGGAGACTCCCTGTTCTTTCCAACTATTTCCTCTGGCACGATAAGGATTTTGTGAGGTACCAGGGGAGATATAATTCATTAGAATCAAGTAATGATTTGTAATATTTAAACTCTTCCATTAAACCAGGAAGCAGGTCAGAAACTAACCTTTAAATACAGCCAAGGGAGAAAGTCAGCGCAGCAGCTTAAAATATATATATTTTGCAGGAAGCATGGAGCGTATAATTAGCTATAATTTCTGCAACTGCAGTCAGGAAGCTTTATTTTTTATTTTTTTGGCTGATAGGCAATGTTATCTCTTGATGGCCTGGGAAACCAAAGGCTAGCGTTACATTCCTGGTTCCCACATAGACCTTGGTGGGTGGTTTTGGGGGGAAAACTGGGCAAAGGAGTAAAGGAAAGGAATGGGCAGGGTGGGTCCAGAAGCTGGAGAAGTTGCAGGTAAGGATCAGGGTGATCGCCTCTTTGATTCTTTCGTAAGAAGACTCTGAATTTTGAGAACTGTATTTAAACATATTCTGATTTCCAATGTGATCATTTCCCCCAAGACATTTTTAATGCTTAATATATTGGGCAAATGCTATACTTCTTGGCTCCTGCTGATAGTTGTAGAGGAAGTTGAGTGTACTACTGTTAGAGGATCACTTTTACTTTTGGCTATTTCAACGAGTGTAGATTTTTTTTTTTTTTCCAGTGGGCAAGTCTCAGTCTGGCAGAGGCATTAAAAATTAGTAAAGGTGGAAGTGCTTTGAAACATTTGATCTCTTCTCGAGGAAGCTGAGCAGAGGGGTGGGGAGTCCCTCAGGAAGGCTTGCTGTGTGGAAGCATGTATACCAACAATGAGATTTCTTCAATGCCTCCTGTGGCCTTGAATTCTCCCCTCTAGTCAGGCACCAAAGGGGAAAAACCCAGCACTCCTCTCTGACATTTGATCTAAATCTCCTGAAGTCATAGGGGAGGCTGGGCAAGCTCAGATGGGGCAATAGAGCAAGAACAGCAACATGGCAGTAAATAAATCTGATTTTTGTCCATTTCAGCCAAGGCTGATTTTGTTTGCTGGGAAGTGATTTCTCTTACCTTTGTTTTTCTGCAGATTGTCAAATCCTGGCTCAGTTTGCCCTGTGAACCACATCAACCAACTAATCATCCACCAAGCAGATGAACTAACAGACATCTAGCCTGTCCTTAACAAGAGTGACAGTAATTGGCATTTTAAAAAAACCATTATCTCACCCAGTTATTTATCAGCATTCTGCAATGTATTAAATCTCTTTTCTAACTATTTATAAAAATTCCACAGTTCATTTGGGAAGGAAGATATATGATTTTAAATGATTTAATATTTGAAAATAGTGTACGCTTAGCTTAGCACCAGAAAAGCCCAAATACTATTTCTCCTTCCGCTTCTGGGGATGATCTCCCTTTGATGAGGATCACATTCAGAGGCGTATTATACTGATATTCCCCAGATAACACATCTTGAATTACAAACTCAGGCATCTTCCAGGTACTGAGGAAGAGAGGATAAAGCAAGAAGGTGAATAAACACTCATTAGATGAGAAATGGGAAAGCAAAGGGCATCTTTCCAGGGACCTCCATTGCCAGCATTTATCCTACAACATCCACAGTATACAAATAATTGCCTCGGAGCTCTGACTTGGTCAGATAAATCTGCTCACTGCCTCATACATAGAAGCAGCCCGAGACCGTTTCTCGGAAGGCTCACATCTCTTCCACAGCAGCTGCTCATCTCTAATGAAACCGTTCTGTGCTGTCCTCCAGAGCGGAGCCGCATTGTCCCAGCCATGAATAAATCATTAACCCTATTTTATTAATAAGGCTAAGCTAACAGTACTCCCAACCTGGCCCAGCTCTTCCTTTCCTGCAGCGCCTCAGAAACAAGTGCCACACCGCTCTTCCTGTGCGGAGAAGGGTTGTGAGCCTCAAGGACTTGCCCGGCAGGATCTGGGGTCTGAGGCATGAGCCAACTGTCCTAGTCGAAAGCCTGGGAGAATTGCAGCTGATGAGAGAGTCGGCTTTAAAGACAGGCAGTTACTCCAGGACATCCACTGTTTCTACGGTACCCCATGAGGGGAGGCAGCTATGCAGTGTCACAGAGTGAAGAGTCAGAACAGGGAGCAACTCACCTTGGTCTCACTTTTTATAAAGAAGTAACTGGGATGTAAATTTTTTTTTGCATAAGAAATAATATTTTAATATCATATTCCCTCTTATAGAGACCGCAAATCATTTCCCCACTTTGGAAAGAGGTAGAAACAGATTATAAACTTTGTTTTTTTAAAAAAAACTTTCTCCATCAATGTATAAAGCACCTTGCTATGTCATCAGTTCTCTTTTACCATTTACTGAATTGTATTTCAATTGTATGCAGGCCTCTTTTGGAGGCAAATCACAGAAACCCAACTTAAATTAAGCAATATGAAAGGAGAGAAGTTGTTGACTTAATGAAAACTTAAAGAGGTGGGCTGGACGTTAGGCATGGGCTGAATCCAAAAGTTCAAAGAATGTAATCAGATTCTTCTCTGTCCTCTACAGATTTCATTTTCAGGTAGACTGTTTCACATGATTCCTCCCACTGGGAGTCGGCTGAGGGTTTTGGACACCTAACTGCCCTCTACACTAGCTGAGGAATTAGATTTGAAAGGACTGTACTGCTAGATATTTCCATGGGAAATTTCTTGAGGAGCTCAATCATGAGAACTCTTGAGCTTCCCCAGACCTGCTCATGTTGAGCCTTCCCACTGAGCATGTGATAACCAACATCCACCTGGGGATCCATCAAGAGCCTTGGAATCATCCTGGATTCCTCTCTTTCCTTCCCCCTCCTGCTTCAAGCCACCAGCTAGTCCTATTGGCTCAATCTTTGCAATGTATATGGGCCCAACTACTTGTCCGTAGTTCTGTTACTAGCACCCTAATCTGAGCCACCATCATCTCATGCCTGGACCAGTGAAGAAGCCTCCTGACTTGTCTTTCTACTGATATTCTTGCTCCCCTAAAATCCATTCTCCATGCTTAGCTATAGTGATCATTTTCAAATGATCATAAGTGAAGCTGTGTCTGTATCTTCCTAAAACCTTCCAACTTCATTTTCTCATTGTTCTGAGGTCTAGAATTCCGAAAGCAAGGTGTTGGTAGGTTTGCTCCTTCTGGAAACTTTGAGGCAGAATCTGTTCCATGCTCCTCCCTTAGATTCTGGTGGGTGCCAGAAATCCTTAGTGTTCTTAGCTTGCAGCTGTACCACTCCAGTCTTTGCCTCCATCATCCCATGGAATTTTTCCTGTGTGTCTCTGTGTCTAGATTTTTCTCATAAGGATACAGGTCATTGGGTTAAGCCAGTATGACCCTATATTAATTTGATGACATCTTCAAAGGCCCTATTTCCAAACACAGTCTCATTCACAAGTTCTAGAGGTTAAGGTTTGAACATGTCTTTTGAGGGGACAGAATTCAATCCAGTACAGAACACTCTATGGCCTCCTCCAAATTCACATCTGTCCCACGTGTGAAATACATCTACCCTCTTCCCAAATCCTTAAAAGAATCAACCCTAAGTCCAAAGTCTCATCTAAATAGATCAACTCAAAAAGTCCCAAATCTTAGCTCCTAAATCATCTAAATCAAGTATAGGCAAGATTCTGGGCACAGTCCATACTGGAGCAAAATTCTGTCTGTGGACCTGTGAAGCCTAGAAAACAAGTTAACTGCTTCTAAAATACATACATACATGCAATCGGCATAGGAGAGATACTTCCGTTCCAAAAGGTAGGAATTGGAATGGAAAAAGAAGTCATTGATCCCAAACAAGCCTGAAATCCAGCAGGACAAATTCCATTACGTTTCAAGGCTCAAGAATAACTACTGTGGTATAATGCTCTGTCTTCTGAGATGGCCAGGAGAGTATTGTGGGGGGACCCCCAGACCTTAGTGAATTATAAGAGGCTCTAGCTTCCTTAGCAGTGAGGCCTAAGGGAGGGCAGCAGGCACCTAACGAAGAAAATGGAAAATATCTGTAAACAAACTACCTATTTTGTCAAGGATGAAACCTGAGGACAGTGGTCCCTTGGACTGGCCTTAGCCATGTCTGTAGCTACAAACATTCTGGTAGCCCCCAAAGCTGCACTTGAGGGTAAGAGAAGGGAAGGAAGAAGAAAGTTCTATAGCCAGTAGATTGCTTATGCTTGAGATGAGGGCATAAGCACAGCCAACTTCATGAGTCTACAACCTGTGCAAGTGCACAAGGCCCTCACTTAGAAGGACCTCAGGATTGGTTTACTGCTCTTGTATTACCATTTTGAAATTCTTTGTATTTGAACGAAGGTCCTATGTTACAATTTTGCATTGAGCTCCCAAAATTATGTTACTAATCCTGAGTGTAAGACACTGCCCTACACTTGCTTATAACAAATTTGTTAATGAATAAGGAAAAAATTGGAATCCTGAAAAAGCTTTCTATCTTGAAGTCAACTAGAAAGAATCCTGTAAGCCTTGTTTTGCATACAGAGCGTTTTGGAATAAGTCACCCAAGGAAAGAAGCTGAATGCTTCTTGAAAGACAGCTAATGGATGGAGGGTCCTCGAAGATCCTTAAGCGGTCTGCATTAGTCTTCCCAAAGGAAAGAAGGAGGAATACACCACCAGTACTCCCAATGCGTTCATTTTGGGTATCTAACTACTGATTTCTGATTGTGTCTCAGCCTGCCAATGTGCTGTAAAAGAAACCCATAGAGCAAACAGTGTGGCTATGGGCCTCCCTGCATGTTTATGAGTCCCACATCACCTGGGGCTGGTGATTCTCAGCATTTTATGCCCCTTTATTTGGAAGCATTTCCCATTGTCCACAGAATATACTAAATGCAACTCTGCCCTTCTGAACCATCAGTAAATAATTATTCTTCTAGCTGCCCAAGAAAATGAAGGGCATTCACTAAGAAGTTTCTTAGCCTCTCTCCCTTCAAGCTTTTCTTTACTTTAAAACATATCCCTCTCATCTGGCTTCTATGTCTTATCTTGCAAATGGATAAAGTCATGTTTCTGTTTTCATATAATAACATAATGTCATCCTTACCAGAAGTACATTTTCAGGATGAGAAACCCAAGGTTATTCTCATTCAATTTTTTGTCATCCAGTATGTCTTTCAGGATTTAAATAAATAAATATTCATGCAGGGAGTACAACTTTCTGTACTTTGGGAGTATCCTTACATACTAGTTAACATGCTTAATCTATTTTTGTATTAGCTCTCTTCATCTGCCCAAGCTCAGAGCTCCCTTTCCCTATCTTCATTTTACTGCTTTTACCTTGGCTGTCTATGACAGCCAGTCTCCAAAGATGGCCCCACTGGGCCCCACCTCCCAGTATTTGTGGACTTGTGGCTGGTCCTGTCCCTCATTTTAATCAATAAGACAGGACGGTAGTGACACTGTGCCAGTTCTAAGTCTATGCCTTCAGAAGACCTGGAAGCTTCTGTTTTTGTGCTCATGAGATTCAGATTTAAGAAGCCTATTTTCATAGACCAAGCTAGACCCATAGTCAGACCATATGGAGAGAGAAAAAGAGATGGATGTTTCAGCCTTCCAGTCAACTGTGTTAACACTTGAGACAAGTGAGTGGAGACAGACATCTTGGATAATCCACTTCAATCCACCATATTTTACTACATAAGAGACTGTGAGTGAGAGCATCATAAGAATCATCCAACTGAGCCCAGCCAACCCACAGAATTATAAGGAATAATAAAATGGTTGTTTTAAGCTCCTATGTTTTGGGAAGGTTTGTTTGGCAGTAATAGATAACAGAGACACTAATTCTCTTCACCAGTCTCCTCGTGTCAGCTTCCTAGCAGCCCCATCGTTTCATTACGTAGTCTGGAGCCAAGTAAACATAGGTAGTCAACATATTGTATACACAAATTTCAAGTGGATGGAATTCCAAAATATATCTTTGCTTGCACAGTTTGAAGTTCTTTGGGGAAGCTCTTCTCCAACATTTTGAGGCCCAGCTCTGGGCTGCCATTCAAGCATTTGCCAATTATCTTATAATTTTGGCAGTTGTACTTTGCCTGACATTTCTGCGGACCTCATTTGTATTTAAAGTACCTCAATGTGGATATAGTAGCTGTAGTCTAAAATACAGAATGTGATTTGAAATTAATGTGTTTTGATTGCTGTGAATGCCTTGTCTGATACTGAGGTAATTTAAAAAATGACATGATGAGACCATTCCTCCAGAATTTCAGGCTGTTCTGTAAGTATTTTGTTTCTAGCAATGTGTTGCAGGTTTTTGAAAGTAATAATCTACAATGCATGCCAGAAGAAAATTCCAATTTGAAGTACTAAAAGAAAAGTGTAAAACATTGCCACATTTATTAGCATTTTGAGGTGCCAAAATCTATGTGAAATTTCAAATGCTATCCATCTCCTCATTGTGGTAACATTACACATGAGAATTCACAGGCTCTTGCCTGCAGAAACACTTCCAAAGAATTTCTATTGGGTCCTCAATGAGGGTTTCATGTCAGCTCTAGCCAGAGCCCCACTTGCTTTACCATTTTCTTCTCCCATGCATCTGATGGATACTGCTGTGACCTCCTGGAACATATGTTTTCTCATCAGCTGAGGTACCAGAACCTTCTACATGCCAAATTTCTGAGTGTTCTGATTTGTCTCACACTCTGTTAGGTAGACACATAGCTGTGTTTCATGGGCACTATGTTTTCCTGAAACAAATCTTTTAAATTTACTCATTGTGCCCCTGTTTACCACAGGATTCCTATAAACTCATTGGGCTCAGAGAGGACTCATCTTCATGGACACTGAGTGACAGGCACCATTGTGTGCTCATGTCTACTCCTGACCACCATAACTTACCATGGCTTTAGAAGATCACACTTATCAAGCTTATATGACTTACCATAGCTTTATAAGGTCACAGTTTTCCAGCTTCCTCTTCTGGTAATTTTTTTGCAGGCTTTCTCAGAAATGTCCAGCCAGTCTGAATCATAATCATGTACTTGAACCCAGCTCAGGTTCAAAGAGGGTTTCCCACCATGAAACATAGTAAATAATTGCATGAGACACTGAACACCTGAGATGTAGGCATAAACAGTTCACTGACATTTCCCTAGTAAGGACTGCAAAGAACGTGGAAGGGGGAGACTTGAGGCCAGATATATTCCTAACTCACTCACTCACTTACTTGTCGGGTAACTTAAGCAGGTTAGTGACACTCTCCTGGTCTCAGTTTTTAGATGATCCCAGTAATTTCAGCCCATAATTCTGAATGACAGTCAGGCATGGTTTTCTTCCTACATGCTGAGAACACACCACTCCTAAAGAGAGATGTGGACTTGGATGAAACCATGGTAGGCTCCCTTCTCACTAAGCACACCCCATGGTGTGATGATGCAGGGGGAACAGGTGGGCAGCCTAGGCCTGTGAAGGTAGGCATGAAAACAGCAAAGCAATAAAATGCAAGTGCGAGACAGAAACACTGGCTTTTTATTGTAAAACAGGGTGCAGAAAAAAGATGACAAAGAGACATTGCATTAAAACACATCAAGGATAACTTTTCCTAAACTTCCTAGTGGGCCAAGATAGAGTATTCTCTTCAGGATTTAGACGGACAAAAACTGTTCCCTGGGATGGCATGGACTGAAAATGTTCTCTCAATGCTTCTATTGAGACTAAAAAGAAGCGTAAATTTGTCTCCCTAAGGCCAGAAAGGCTCTACATAATAAAAAATAAAAGCTAAAATATGGAGCCCTTACCACATGCCAGACACTGAGCTAAACATTTTACTTACATTAATACATTTAATCATGCATCAGCCCCATGATGTAATATTACTATTTTCATTCCCATTTTAAAGATGGGAAAACAGACACATAAAGAGCTTAAGCAACTCGCCCAGGATCCACAGCTAGTAAGCTGCAGAAGTAGGATTTGAATTTAGGCAATTTGGGTAAGAGCACTTAAATCATGTGGCACTAGGGTTTCTCAGCCTCTGCACTGATGACATTTTGGGCTGGATAACTGTTGTGGAGGGTTACCACATGTTGTGTGGCATCTTTTGCCTCTATGCACTGGATGCTAGTAGCATCCCCCCAGTTGAGACAATCAAAAATGTTTCCAAACATTTGCCAAATCGCCCCCTATTGAGAACCATTGTTTGGCACCAAAACTCTCTACAGTCTGACAATGGCCTCTGTCACAGCTCTGACCAGCAGTTACTATTCCCAGCTTCCTTGGTGTTATAAAGGAGGTTGTGAGTAGGTATTAACGAGTTAATATAGACGTAATGCTTAGGGAAGCCTTGGGTTCATAACAAGCACTAATGTAAGCATTAGCTTTTATTATTGCTGTCTTTGCTGTTGTCGTCCTGACAGGAAAGGCAGCATGGTGGGGTAGAAGGGAAGCTCTGTAGTGGACAACGAAAGGTTTGGGAAGTGATTCTCTCATCTCTTGGATAATCAAAACCAGGGCTCCAGTGTGAAAGATCCAGCCATCGGTGACCAATTCCAGCAGCCACAGCCAGCAGTAGAAGCTTTGTAAACAAAGTTAAAACATCAGCTTTGTCCAGGCAGAAAATTAAAACATCAGGAAAAATTAATTGCTTTCAGTGAGTTTTTATTAAAAAGTCCTTTTGAGAATATGATCTCTGTCCCATTCTTGCAATTTGTCCTTTCTGTTGGAGCCTTAGTTGTCTCCTGCCTTGAGGCAATCTGCTACTGACTTATTGAAGGACACATCTCATGTTGAACAGGCAACGGCTTGAGGAAGAGGAAGAATAGGCCTGCATAGAAGCAAGAAAAGGAGACCAGGCTGATGTGTGAAGGGATAAAACAGTCAAGGGAGTTATCATATTTTGTTGCCCAATTGCTGCCAGAAGATGAATCAACAAGTAGGCAGTCATCTTTAACTGGTGATCGAGTGGTGGAGGCTGGTGGATCAGGGAGGCTGGAGCGCTTACACACCTGTGTGAGGTGAGCATTGGGACTCATTCCAGAAACAACCACGAAGGGCTTTCTGGAGACACTGAGACACTGAGGCACCCTTGAGACAAAATTATGAACTGCTAGGCAAAATCCACCATGAGCCTTCACCACTAAAACTAAGATTGACAGATGATCAGGGTTCGATGGCATCAGCTGCTTTAAAACAAGAAATATAAAAAATTCAGGGAACATGAGAACACAGTGCATGTAGAAAGATTTTGTCATTTTCATTAAAAGCATCACATCAACTTAGTAATGCTTACAGACTTACAGGAAAAGCCATGGTGGAGTTTCACAGGTGAGGATTGTGAAGAAATCTACTCACAGCAGTTAAATGACCACTTTTCCATATGCCCATTTAAACTCCTTGTGTGTCCCTTTCTTTATCTGAAATCACAACCGTGTTGTACGTGGTTTCGCCTACTTCATATTAAGCATTTAATTTATTCCTCATAACACCTTGAGAGGTGGGTATTATTAACCTTAATTAACAGGTGAAGTGGCAGTTTAGAGAAGTTAAGTCATTTGCCTAAAATCACATAAGCAGTCCTAGATACACCAGGATCTCTATTTCAATTCCTGTACTCTTTCTAGTATCCTGATCCTGAAAAGCAGACACCAGCTCTCTGAGGCCTCTTTTAGCTCCAAAATTCCATGACTTTTATGGGCTCTGTATTTTTAAAAACGTGTCTGGTTCTTAAATGTTTTCTTCTTGGAAAGGTTTTATCAGAGGCAAAGAAGCCACCAAGGGGGCCTATTTCCCTTTCCCCACCACCTCTTGTATCTTTCTGTCCCCACCAGTCTAGAAGACCTGGAGATGAGTTCCAAATACCTATTCTAGATAAATGTTTTAATCCAGAAGCTTTCTCAGGAAAGAACCACAGACGGCAAGCTGACTTTGGGAAAAGAGAATTCAGACTAACGCTGAAAGGACCAGAGCTGACTAGGAACAGTCCAGATCTAGTGGCCTTTTATGAGTGAGAATAGAGCTCTATGGGTTTACAGGTTAAGTGAGATGATACACCTGGGAAGAGGTCACCCAAATATCTTCCATATCCAGTCAGTCCATCACATGGACAGCAGATGAGCTCTGGAAAAAAAAAAACAGACCATGTCACTTCCTGGCTGAAATATCTCCATGGGACTTCAGCAACTTTTAGGATAATCCAAAATTCCAAGCACAGCCTCTAGGCTCCTCCAGAACTTTATCCCTCTTACCGTTCCCAGCCCTGCTTATATTCACCTCTTACTGGAATTCCTGCTTTTTTCAAAAAAGTTGTTGGCTGCTTGTTTTTGCCCCTTTCATAATGTGAAATTCCCCCAGCCAGCAAGATCCAGACTAAAGTCACCACCTCTCTAAGGACCTCCATCCTTTAATCCTACCTCTAGGAAGATGAGCTACTTTGAGTTATTATTCCATTTATCTGTCTCCACCATAAGTCTGCATCTTCTAAATCCGTAACTTGTTTGTTTTCTTGTCATGGTGCCAAACTCATAGTAGGTGTTCAATGAGTGTTCATGTGAATGCAACAGTGTTAGAGTTAGTCAAAATGATGTAATAAGAAGGAATTAGGGCATGCATTTGATTGCACTTTGTCTTCTTTGCTTCATCCCCTCCAACTCCTTGGCTCTATTTTGGTATTGGTTTATTTGCATTAAAATGAATTAATATTGGTTGATTTGTGGTAGAATTTATTATTTTCTTTATGTTTCATATGAGTCAGGGACTGGCATGTCTATCCTTTATATAAACACTACAAATCTCTCTGCACATATGAAAGCACCCATCTCATGCACTTACAAGTAGGTGTTCATCAACAAAGTCCTGCCTTCTGCAATCTAACAAACTCTCTTGTACTTTCTCCTCCTAACCTATGATGAGCATTCAGGGATGGTTTCCTAACTTAGGCAACTCACCTGCTCTGTGTCCAGTCACTTGAGGTTCAATTGCTAAATGGTTTCCAAAGATATCATGAGTCAACGAGGCTAAGATATAGATGGGAGAATGCTAAAGAAAATTCCTCCTCCACCCTGGTCATGCCCCAGGACTTTTTTGTTCCCTTTCAGGTTATACTTTTCAATTCTGTAGCAGCTCTCTGGAATTAATCCCCTGACTTTTTTACTGCCTATGCCCAATATAGGATTAGGCAGCGAATATTCGCAGCCAGACCAGCTGAGGAAGAACACAGATGATGAGATTTATAGATAAAATAGGAGGCAGGCCAGTGGAGAGAGGTGAGGTGGGCCCAATGTGCACAGACAGACACAACTTAGCAGGGACCCTCACATTACATACCTACATGCAGAGGTGGGCCCATTACCAGGCAAACATGAACATCAATTATTTGTAGAGAGCACAATTTGCTGCTTCTGCTTAAAGAAGAGTATATATGGAGTCTATAGGCCTACTTGTTAGAGTCAAGGCTCAGCTTTCTCACTATGAAATCTTGAGTGAATCATTTAATTTTCCAGGTCTTAGTTTCCTCATCTATAATATGGGTACACACCTCATGGGATTGCTATGAAGACTAAATGTGATAATACAAGAAAAGTGCTTAGCACAAAGTTTAGCAAGGAGTAGTGGTCCAAAAATTTTAGCCATCATCACCATCGTTATCATCAACATTACTATGATTGGCTTAAGACTCAAATTAGGTCAAGTAACTTGCAAAGAGAACATTTTCTTTTTTTTTTTTTTTTTTTTTTTTTT
>NC_037670.1:112637770-112660838 GCF_003255815.1 Theropithecus gelada
GCTCTGTTGCCCAGGCTGGAGTGCAGTGGCCGGATCTCAGCTCACTGCAAGCTCCGCCTCCCGGGTTCACGCCATTCTCCTGCCTCAGCCTCCTGAGTAGCTGGGACTACAGGCGCCCGCCACCTCGCCCGGCTAGTTTTTTGTATTTTTTTAGTGGAGACGGGGTTTCACCGTGTTAGCCAGGATGGTCTCGATCTCCCGACCTCGTGATCCGCCCGTCTCGGCCTCCCAAAGTGCTGGGATTACAGGCTTGAGCCACCGCGCCCGGCCGAACATTTTCAACTAGGAAAATACCCCCAATCTTTTAGTTACTGAGAGTATAAGACTTCTCTTGAAATATGTTGAGAATTAAAAATATATTCAGACTATTTCACATTTTGAGGGCACTATTCACAAAACTGTGGCTACTGTAAAGAACAACTAGTGTCCCAAATCTGCTTGTTATTGTTGTGTAAGAAGGCAGCTGATATTTACAGACTTCTCCCTTTTGAGTCATCTCAACTGGTCTGGCTATGAATGAATATTGCCTAATGCTGTCTTTGGGGGTAGCCAATCGATGTAATATGGACTAGAGGCTCTAGGACCTCTCCTCAGGCAAAGACAAAAACATCTTATTTCTTTTGCACCCCCCGTGATGCAGAACACAGGATGGATACCTAAGACAAATGAAGAACCCTGAGAACTCTGCTGCTTGCTCAGGCTGCTCAGACAAAAAGCATGTAGCTTTGCTGTTATGATAACCTAAGTTTGAGTCCTTCTCCACCAAGTATTAGTAGATGTACAACCTCAGATGTTTAGCTTCTCTGCAGCTGGGTGACATGACTTACCTTGTAAAACTGTGGCACTGAATGATTTGACATTCTTAGCACAGGGCCCGACATATATGAGATGCTTAGCAAACTGTAGGATTTTTTTTTGTTTACCCCTTTCTCCCTTCTGGGTAAGAAAATAAGGCAGAATGAGAGATGGAGAAAATTACCCCTCTGGGATGCAATTCAAAAAATGACCATTTAGATAGGGAGAGGAGCCAAAATAGTCTAGAGGGTTATTTTAGAACAGGATATGGGCTCTCAATTCAAGAAAAATGATCTGTGTAAAGCCACGTAGCCTATCTTGAGAAACATTTTTTGGGGGAAACTTTCTTTTCCTGGCAAACATTTAAAAACTGTTGCTTTTACATTAAAAGCCAAGATAAAACTATTTTCAAAGTACAGTGTTGGCTCACTGAGTGATGGTGGGGTCTATGCTTAGTATATGGGCTCCATAAATATTAATGAAGGGCCCAGATAACAGATAATAATGGTAGTCGTGCTGGACTAGTTCTCATGCCTTATGTTTTCACCCAGAGGGGTTGGCTATGATTTCATGTTTAAAGGACTGAACTTCACTAGAAAACATATCAGGCAGTGTGATGTATGTCTTCCTACTCCTAACAATGAGATCTATGCAAACTCACAGTCATTCACATATACACACAAACTGAAATCAGTAAAAGCTGAATTTACACAAGTGTTTATTTTGTGTTGAAGATACAGTTTTGCCACAGGGACTACATGTTTTGCCTTAATTTGATTATTTTGCTGGTATGTCTAGACACATTGGTGTCTCAGAAAAGCAGCTATTATCCCCAGTTTTTCCCCAAAGTTTCTCATATTTTCCAGCCACAGTAACTCCTGCTTCACCTCTCCCCACACTCATATATGACACTCTCAGTTTGCCTGTCCTATTTATTCACAAGACTGTGTATATGTTCTATTAGCAATGGACTAAGAAGTTTTAAATCTATATATGCATGTGTCTTCCTGGCACACAGTTTCACATGTACATAGGACTGGATATATTCACTCTCTGCTGCTGGGCAAGGGGTGGGTTCTCATGTCCAGGCTGAATGGGGATGAACCACCTCACATCTTTGACTTGTATTCACATTACATGGTCCATAGGAATCATGTAGCTGTTTTGTAATATAAACTCCAAAGCAAATCCAGTATGTAGACTTGCCTGTAAACTACCCAAAAGTCACTGTGCCCACACAAAATAGTTCAGAACCACAGCATTATAACTGAAAATCACAGATAAACTTAAAGAAATGGCCAGGCATGGTGGCTTACACCTGTAATCCCAGCACTTTGGGAGGCTGAGGTGGGCAGATCACCTGAGGCCAGGAGTTCTAGACCAGCCTGGCCAACATGGCAAAACCCTGTCTCTACTAAAACTACAAAAATTAGATGGGAGTGGTGGTGCACGCCTGTAATCCCAGCTACTTGGGAGACTGAGGCAGGAGAATCACTTGTACCTAGGAGGTGGAGGTTGTAGTGAGCCGAGATTGCACCACTGCATTCCAGACTGGGTGACAGAGAAAGACTCCGTCTCATAAAAAGAAAAATAATAATCAACAATTCTACTTTTTAACAGCAAATAATAATGAAAATCCAGGAACCATAAAGACAATTAACTTACAAAATAATCATCTGAATATTGCATGACTTTTCCTTCAAGAAGAATGTTACATAGTAATTATTTTTCTGTACCATGGAAAGGCAGGAAATAAATATATAAACATCATTACCTTATATATTTAAAAACCCCATCCCATGGATGCATTCATGATGAATATCATTGATATCTCTTTCTAAAAGACAACAAAAGAACACCACACATCAAAATTTCAGATACGCATTATCTTCAAATCAACAAGTCTACTTTTAGAAATTTATCCTAAAGATGTCATAAAAATGTACACATGTGTATTCCCAAGTATGTAAGTTGCAGAGTACTTTTTAATAATGAAGAAAACCACCACCCTATAATAAATACTAAGAAACCATTTGACAGAATAATGTAGAACACAGTTATGGGCATTGATATTTGGATGTTTCCAAATAAAAAAGGAGGATTTTTGAAAGAATATATTATGTTTATGCCTATGCGTGTTTATGTGCATACATGCATAGCAAAAATATGTAGAAAGATTAAATGAGCTATCACTGGGTGGTAAGATTAAAAGTTATTTTCACTTACCTCTTTATACCTTTTTGCACTGTAAAAACTTATTTAAATTTGGGGGGAAACACACAACAATAGTGGGCACACACATATTAATGCCAAGTAGGAATATACTAAAAGTCAACCCTCCCCAATACACATGTACAGGTCACTGGGGATTGATGATCTCTCTAATGTCAGTAAGAGGAGCTGAGTCGTCAGGAGAGTAGGGGTGAAAGTGAAAAGTGGTGTGTTCCTTAAGGCATATGAAATCCAGGAGAGTGTGCCCATGTACCACATGCCCACTATATCCAAAATTGCATTTACTCTTCAACCAAGTGAAATATTCAATGCAGCTCATTTAGCATTTCATTGCAAAAAAATGAAGCAGGCACAGAAACTAAATATAATGCTTTATTCTTTCTCTCTTACTTTGATCCCTCCTTTCCTTCCTTCTTTCTTTCTTTCTTTCTTTCTCTCTTTCCTCGTCTCTCTCTTTCTTCCTTTCTTCAGATTTCAAATTCCTTATAAGCTGTCATATGGCCAAACCACCCCTGGAGAAAGTGGCAAGCTGACATTTTTAAATTTAAAAGTTGCCTTATTTCCTCTGCATTCTGGTCCTGGAAATGGGGTAAGTTTGCTTTGCACACCCTTGGCTGCAGGGGTGATCAGCATTCTGTCTGTTCTTCCCAAAATTTCTGCAAGCATCTCCCATCTGAGATGCTGCATTATTTCCAATGTGCCTTAGATTCAGACACTCCACCAGCCATATGACGGACCAGTTAAGCTTCATAACAAGCAGAGCTAGGACATGTAGATTTTATTTAAAAGGACACATGACTATCTATTCAAGATTAAATGTTGTCATCCTGGTCAGGCCTGGATCCAATCTGTGTTGGAGAACATGAAAGAACTTCTGGCTACAACAACGAATCATCATACGCTAATATAACCTAGTCAGGTACACTGCTATTTCTTGCCATTTTCTTTTTTATCCTGTGAAGGTTGTCATCATTTCACACACATTTTGCAATGCTAAGGGTGGTTCCATTACTGCCTATCTTGTAGGGATTGGGAAGCAAAAGCACTTTATAACTGTGTTTCAACAATTTTGAATTTACTTCCCCAAATCTCTTTCTAACTCTATCCTCTATGCGTCTTTTTTCTTTACATATAAATATGATGTCTTTCTCTGTGACACACAAATATACAAAGTCTGGACAAATAGCCAGGGAGTTGGGAATTCTATTCCATTTGAATTTTGAAAATGGAATTGGTAAACTCAAAATATGACTCTTTCGAAGCAATTTGGAGACAAGGCATCACTAGACTAATGGGATGTAGGTAAAGCAACAACTAACCTGAAATGTTAGAAACCCTCAAGTCTCTGGAATTGCCACCACTCACAGATCCCAGAAAGTCCAGCCCACACACCTTCAACCGTGAGACAAGATGGCCGATACAAGGAGAGACCATTGCTTGTGGTGCCGTTAGGTTGTTTATGGTGTTGTTTACATGTTTTAAACAGCATAGCTATTAATGAGATTATGTTATGAGATGCTCATTTCCTTCTATATTATTGCTGTGACACTCAGTAACAAACGAGAAACACTCAAATACACAGTAACTACATATGCAGTTGGATTCTACAGACATTCTCCCTTCTTTCAGAAGGAAATTTCTATTACTTTCACTTCTCAGGTATGTCACAATGAGTTTGAGAAATAAAAAGGAGAAAATACCTCTCAAAAGAACAAATAGCGCATACCAAGAATTAACAGAGCAATAGTAATTGGCAACAACATCCACAGATATTAACCTGCAGTGCTGAGCCACGCAGAAACGAGTGAGATTAGTTCCATTTCAGTTACAATAACAACAGGAACCAGGCCCACATGTTTGTATCTTAGTGGAAGCAAAGGACAGATTGCAAAGCAAGTCTAGATTCAATGATCAGACAGGATGGAGCCCTGCTTCCGAAAATCAAAATGAAATAATTGCCAGTGGCAGCTTACACTGGGTTCTAAGAGTTAGGAGGCAAATATTTTTGCAAAAAGAACCATGGGGAAGCAAAATGAAAATAAATTGCTCCAGGTTCTAGGCATTCTCTGTGCTTGGGCCCTGGCTGTCTTATACACAATTTTCAGAAAAATGGATGGTTCTGAAGCAAAACAAAACAAAATGGAACACATCAAGGGGCAATTTTTGCATGGCCCCGAGTAAAACAATTCAGATCTCCCAAGCTGGTGTCTATGGTTTAATAAAGGATTTAAAATATGCCTTGCAATATTTCTAATTCCTTCTACAATTGAGTCAAGAGACAAAGAACCAAAGTTGTAAAAGAATGTTCTAAATGAATACTATACTGGAAAATAGAAATCAAAAGTGGGAACTTTAAAAATTGAATGTTTGTTTAGCTTTTATACCACCCTAAAACAAGCAACCCTGGTCTGTTCACTTGGATTTGATTTGAGAATTTGAGATCTGCCTCTCCTACCTCTGCTAAATTAATCCCACTCCTCCTTCCACTCCCACCCATGAGTCTTTATGACTTCCTCCCTCTTTTACACCCAAATGCAGAAGTGAAGTGTGAAAAGCTGTTTAAGTACTCTTACTGAGAAAGGAAACTATCTGGCCATTTTTTATATTCCATGATATTAAAGTAATTCATCTGCGTTTGCACTAATGACAGTAAATCTCTCTTGCTGACAAGCTGTGGTCAATTATCCTTTCTACAGCCTTTTAAATACAAAGCAGTAGGAAGTGCGTCAGTGTTGGAAACTTGTGGCTTGCTTATTCAAACGAAACAGCCAACCAGCTTAAGTAGCTCCCTCAAAAATGCATCACCTTGCTGCTAGACCCCAAACAGCTCTCCCAAGGGCGTGCAAACACTGGGAACTTCCGCTGGAATTTACATGTATGAAGGAAATGGTTTAAATAAAGTGGTATGCTATTTATCCCTATAATGAATAGTTTAACAGTGACAATTAGAAAGGAAATTCTACAAGCCAGGACTCCAGTTACTTATTACTGCCACTGAAAGTCAATTAAAGTATCTAACTAATTACAGGGATTGGGATCATCTGTCATCTGGCAAATCATATTAGAGGGAAGAGGGCCTTGGTTTGTTTTTGAAAGTATGTGATCTAGTCTCCAGCATGCTGGTTAATTTTCAGACAAGGGAGTGAATGAAGGGTCTTGCTCCACACATCTGCAGATCTGTTCACCTAGGAAGCTCCAGAAATGTTAACTGTACTTCCATCTAACCTCAGCTGCTATACAAAGAGCAAGAGTTGGCCAGGAGATGGATGGAGAGAGATCCACTCTGCCAGACCAATCATTCACTCAGAACATTGTTCTTCAACTCAAGAGCGTATAGTGATTCCTTGTAGCCTCCTACAGCAAGTTCTTACTCCTTTGCCCACTCCCAAGCCTGCTCTCCTACTATTCCCCAGTGCTTCCATCAATCATCTCCGTCAGCTGTTTCACAAATATTATCATCATGACTTAAATCCCATCTGTTCTTTTTCTCAGCCTGTTAGTTAAGATGCATTCTACCCCTCTCTTCTGCGTATCCAAACTCTTTTCACCCTTAAAGGCTCAGTTCTGGTCCTGATTCCTCCTTAATGCAGAATCCAATACCAGATCTTTCCTTCTGTACACTGCCTATGGGGTTTTGACTTCTTCACTCAATGGTTCTCAGATTGTGAACGGGTTACATCTTAAGTCTTTGCTTCCTGCCCAGCATCTGGGATACATTTACACCCCCAAAGTGGTAACCCCCTGATTCTTGGTCTCTGTTATTACTGCATTTAGTCTCATGTTTAGTAAAGTGTCTTAATCGGACCTAGCTAGCATTCTTTTGTTAAATTTAATTTGGCCTGAAGCACCTCCTTATGTATTTGAAGTCCAACCTGAAGGTTTCTCCATACATAGTGAACCTAACTGGATGTGTAAACAGACTGTAATTTACTTTTGCACCAATCACTGAGTTTTGGCCATTCAAAGGCAGTCAGCAATTAAAACTGTGCTCACATAAGACAAATGCCAAGATGTAACCAAAATCTGGCTGCTTCTGTACCTCACTTTCCTTTTTCTGTACAGAAATCCTCTCCAACCACATAGCAGTGTGGAGTCTATCTGAACCTATTCTGGTTCAGGGGGCTGCCTAATTTGCAAATCATTCTTTGCTCAATCGAACTCTGTTAAATTTAATTTGTCTTAAGTTTTGCTTTTAACACCTTCATTTGTTCACTCCTTCACTCATTCAGCACATGTTTAGAATGGCTTCTTACACCAAGACACTTCAACAATGACTTCTAAGTCTGCGTCCTGGGCATCCTCTCCTACCACATGGCCTCAGTGGGAAGATGCATTTGCTCATACCACCAAGAACAAATCAAAGAGTCTCTTAATGCTCACTGATCCTTCTTTGCCAACACTTACAGGGAAATAGCTATAAAAGCACTTACAAATATTAAAAAATTGAGCTCTCACCCCTCAGCTTCACACAGCTCTCCCCAGAGCAGTCCCAGAGCAAACCAGGAGACAAAGAGGGGAAAATATTTTCAAATGATCTTCTGAATGATTTCAGAGCTTACATAAGGTTCAAGTTTAGTTCAAGGGATGGGCAAAAGTTGGGTCAGCCAGCTATGCTAGGGTCAGCCAGACACTGGGGTCAGCCGGCCATGTTTGGGTTGAAGCAAGAACATTTTTGTACTTCACATCCCAAGACAGATATTGGAATTTTAGCTTTCCTTCTTGCAATTTCTTTATGTTTTAATAGCCCATTTCACCGTGGCATGACACTTCCCAGAGGATCTATTTTCTCACTCTTCCCATTCCTGGCATGTGCTTTGGCATCTTATGTTCTGCACCTGTGGTGTTTAGACTTTGTATCTCCACTAGCATTTGTCTCCAATACATTGTTTGTGGAAAAATGAACATACTGCATGCGTCCAAGGAAACTGAGTAGGAAGAAACAAGAAACCTGACCAATGTGAAAATGCACAAAATTTTTTCATTAAAGCTTCTTACCATTTTCTGCAGGAAATATTGCCCATAACAAAGCATTGAAAATGGAATATTCTCAGGCATCAAACATAAAGGCGGGTTTGATAGGTTCAACAACAGATCATATCACAAAGGGCTGCTTAAAACTATTCAATGCTCCACCTCTCTGACAGTACTCAGCACATTGCATCGAAACTATTGCATTTTCCTTGCAACTACTACACTAAAAGAATTAAGAGTATAGAGCTGTATGTCTTCCTGGTGCCTAACATGGTGCCTGGCACCCAGTAGGCCCTAGAAAATATTTGTATTTGGTTATATAAGTACCATGTTCTAGGTACAGAGGTTTCAAAATGCCCAGATACATAGTAGCCATCTTCAAGAAATTCAAACCCTAGTGCTGTGATTCCCAAGCCTGAGTGATCTTCAGAACTGCTCACAAAGCTGTAAAAGTACAGATTTCCAAGACTCATCTCCAGAGATGCTAATTCAATAGGTCTACATAAGGGCTCAGAATTCTATATTTTTAATAAGTTTACCAGACATCTCTAATTATCAGGTAAATTGGGAATCATTGGTCTAGAGGGTAATAATAAAGCCTTGTTTTTACACCTCTTTTCCTACACTAAAGTATTTTCATATCCATTATCACACTTGATTGTTACTCTCTGAGGGGGGTAACATAACCTGCAGGTTACAAATGTGGAAGTGAAGCCGCGAGAGTTTACAAAGTTGGTGAATTCAGAGCCTAAATTTGCACCCAGGATTTCCATCCAAAAGCTCAATAGTGTTTCTATCTCACCATCCTTCCTGAGAGTGATGACCCAGGTTAGCTCTTTTGAATAAATAGTAACAAACCACAGGTCATGTTACATGAACAGCCAGTATGTTTGAGTCCCTCTCTTACGTTCTTTGGGAGAGATGAAGTAAAATGAAAATACTGCCTTCTCCCCCAACCCCTCCCTGAGAATGACACCGGAGAGATAACAATTATGGTGACAGATCCTCTCAGTGATAGCAAACAATGAAGGTTATTTCCTTATAGGTACATTTGACATGGAAAATAGTCAATTCGAATGGGTGCAATAAGCCTGGTTCATGTGTCACATGGTCCTTTGGTAGAGACTACACAGTGAAGCCAACAGCAAACCAAATGCAATTCTTCAACTGAACGTGGTTCATTAATTCAGTGCTCTCGCTTCTCTCCGAGTTGTTACCTCCTAGCCCACTTTGCTTTACTCTACCATCTGCAGTGTGGCTGAGATAACTCATTGAAGGATTTATCCCACTATTATAATCCAATATGACATTAACAGGGCATTTTATAGCAGACTTGAAAATTCCAGCTGCCTTTCTGGATTAGTAACACAGCAAGTTTCATTTTGCAATTACAAACTACAAGAGAGCAATGCCAGCAAAAGGCACCTCCATTTTCTATGCCGGTACATGACCTGCAGCTTTTCCCTGCCACCTCCCTGACAGGAAGAGGCCAGAGGTCCAATAGTGTGGACACAGAGCTATGTCATCATTCAAGGACATGTCCCTTCAGGCTGGGAGACACACAGTGAGGCTCCATGAAGCATACAGAGGACTTGTGCTGACAATAAGAAAATAGGAGACAAGCCACTAAAAAAAGAACCAGAAAGAAATGAAAGTTTTTAGTCTTTGATCTCTTGTAAATTCTGCTTGGAAGTGTTTCTGGGCAGAAGAACATCTCATCAAGGTTTTTTTGTTTTCACTCTTCTATGTGGTGGTACCAGGTATTACCAGAGGAAGTTAGGGAGGGAAGATGGAAAAGACAAATGTTCCTAGCCATTTTTCAGAGCACTGACATTCAGGGAAAATGACTGATGGCTTTTGTTTCCTTCTACTCACAACTGGACATTAACAACTCTGAAAGGTTAGTATCCTGACGAAGGTGGCATTCTATGATAACTCTCCCTTTATGGTCTCCTGGGTTGGGATTTTATGGCCTAATCATACTAAAATCAGATTGCACTGGGCCCACTGAATTATACACACACACATACAAGTTCAGACCACCTTTTAAGTAATCACTCTGGGAAGCTACATGCTTGATGGGAACCTCCTTCTTTTAAAATGAGCATTATGGTCAATGGCATATTCATTCAGCCATGGAATATGTATTTACTGACATCTATTATTACAAGGTCCAGGGCAAGTTGCCACTGCTAAGATGAGATAAGGCACCAGAGGCAGCCAAGGATCATCCTGAGTAGGTGCAATTTGGAACACCCCACAGAGAGGAGTCCAGCTGCAGCCCACACTGTGCTTACTTCCCACTGGATGTAGATGAAAGCAGGGGAATGGGGGATGGAGGCTATAGTAGCTCCCGAAATCTGTATGGGGCAAGTCTGAGATTTGAAGACTGAATCACATTACTTCTAATATAACAGTTTCTCTTTTTCTGTGATCAGTGTTATTCATGGACATTTCTTTAGTAACAAATGTTATATCCAAAGGCATGGAATAAATGACTTTTATGTTGGTGTGGTATTGTCTCTGAGCTCTAGCATTTTTAGTGGAGTGAAGTACATTTTGAAATAAACAAAAACAAGGTATCTTACCAGGATAGGAACCACGAAAGCAGATCTAAGTGACCATGCATATCTAAAAGAATGGTTGTTGTGGGCCAGACGGCTCTCAAGGGGAGCCAATGAGGTTGCCAACTTTACTGCCTCTGGGCCAGCTACCTTAGTACCTCCATTAGGAGCTCTCATTGTCCTTGTAAAGATCTGCAGTTACAGTCATTCATCCTTCAAAAGAAGAGGACATAGGGACCTTAAGTAAAATGTCTTGCAAGCTAGGTGATCCACATTTTATGGTTTTTGTAAAACTTGTGGCCATTGTAGTCTTGATTTAATCTTGGTTTTAGGTCTTCACCACAAACTGAGCATTGTTTTTACATAACCATCTGCTCTGTAAGCAGAGCGGTTTCAGTCTGCTGTGTTAAAGGCCTGAGCATTGTTTTAAAGAACTTTCTGCTGGAAAGCCTCAGCTGAGACATCCCTTGGCCTGGTTTCTGCTGCTAAGCCTCACAGCCTGCGTAAACACACAGATTAATTATTTAAACAGGGCCCTGGACATATTGAACCCTTCTATGTAGCAACTTCAATGTATTATGTGTTCTTTAACATCAGTTTTAACTTACTCAGCTCTTTAAGAAGGGTCAAGATATGCCTGTTGATTACATTATTGGTACTTTGAGTGTTTTCCGTGGGATGTTTATGGGGATGTCATTATTGCATGCCTTTAAAGATGTCTGTTTAGCAAAATTTCCCATGTCTTTTTGAGATGAAAAAGCAATTAATGCAATCTCTCTAATATTCTTAATATGTCTAATATTATTAATAGCAACAAATAAAGTTTAGTTTGTATAACTGAACAACAAACTGGTCAAAGTATCCCCCAAAAGAAATAAAAATCTGATAATTTTTTAAGAAACAAATTTAATTAAAACATTATTCTGTAATTCTGCTACAAAATGAGTTTGATTTTTAAAACATGTCTGAAAATGACAGTATCCTCTTAAATACTGTTCTCTAGAGATAATCATTTTTAGGATCATGATCTTAGTGAAATATGTGGTTGATTTCTATTTTTATTGACACTGTATTGTAGTGTAGTATAGTGTATGTGTGTATGTGTTGTGATTCCTCCACAAAGAACCAATGTATTAGTGACAATTTTGAATGTAAGAAAATGTTTTATTTCTTTACTGGTGAAAATTTAAAAAGACATCTCTGTAGCAGGGTATTGGTCAAATAATCTACTAGTTAAACAAAGGTAGAATTTTTTTTTCAAAATATTGTTACAAATTTTTATTTGGAGGGAGGGATTAATTTTGGGGATTTTTAGAAATAGTCTGAAATGATGTGAAATGAGGTCTGGTACATAAAGTAGACCATCAAACCTGATAATAACATTTTGGGGGATTTGTAACTATAATGATGAGACCCATTTTCCTTCTGGCCCTGCGATGATTCTACTGAAGAGAAATTTTGAAAATGTGCGAAGAAATGGTAGTGCCAGCAGAATACACAACACACGTGTCCTCATGCATGACTGCCTCAGAGGCGGCTATCGTTTGAACTTAAAGAGTATGAGATATTTACTTACAAATCATCAGTTCAAAACAGAATGGGAGAGGTCATGTTTAAAATATCTGTCCGTCAGGGCTGAGAAGCATTATTGTTTTTTTAAATAAAAATGCTTTTTTTGCAACTGATATCAAAGTAAAATTATTCTAAGAGCACATCTTGGGCAAAGAATCTTAAGTGCTTTTCATTTTTTGGATTAAAAAGAATTCCACACACCCAAAATTCCTCTGTATGCCTGAGAGATTAATTTCTCACTACTTTAGGCAATGTCAGTGAAGTCATTATGAGGTTAATCAAAAATTTTAATGCAAGAGACATATGACATAGGAAAATGTATGTACATGCTACAGTTAAGTAAGAAGTGCTTTTTTAAGACATAAGTAACTGAGTTGTCCATTAAAAACTAAAAATAGAAACTCCTGGAATCTTGATAAAGTCTGGTTTTAAAAGAAGTTGACTCTTTTTTTTTTTTTTTTGAGACGGAGTCTCGCGCTGTGTCACCCAGGCTGGAGTGCGGTGGCGCGATCTCGGCTCACTGCAAGCTCCGCCTCCCAGGTTCAGGCCATTCTCCTGCCTCAGCCTCCGAGTAGCTGGGACTACAGGCGCCCGCCACCACGCCCGGCTAGTTTTTTGTATTTTTAGTAGAGACGGGGTTTCACCATGTTAGCCAGGATGGTCTCGATCTCCTGACCTCGTGATCCGCCCGCCTCGGCCTCCCAAAGTGCTGGGATTACAGGCTTGAGCCACCGCGCCCGGCAAGAAGTTGACTCTTAGTTGTCTTCATGATTAGTACATTTATCTGTTCAGTTAAATCTAAAGAAATTCTGTCTGAATATATCCATTTTTAATTTTACAACTTTATTGTGGGTTTAATGGACCCTAAATAAGCCACATATATTTAAATGTATAATTTAATAAGTTTTGCCTTATGTAAACATCCATGAAGCCATCACTGCAATCAGAATAATGAACACATCCATCACCTTCCAAAGTTTCTTCATGACTCTTCATAATCCTTCCCTCCCCATGAATCCCTCCTTTCCCAGACAACCACTGCTTGGCTTTCTATCACTATGAATTCTGTTAATATAGAATTTTATGTAAATAGAATCATGCAATATACTATACTCTCTTTTGCCTGGCTTCTTTCACTAGGTATAATTATTTTGAGAATCACACATGTTGTGTGTTATCAGTCCTTTATTCTTTATTACAGATAATTCTACTTATTCCTAGTATTCCAGATATTCCTATTTATTCCTTCTTATTTCATTATATGGATGTGCCAGAGTTTGTTTATCCATTTACCTGTTGATGGCCATTTGGGATGTTCCAGTTTTTGATTATTATGAATAAAGCTGCTGGGAACATTTATGTACAAATCTTTGTATAAACATGCACTTTCTTTTCTCTTGGGTCATAGGTGAGTGTATTTTTAACTTCTTAAGAAATTGCCAAATTGTTTTCCAAAGCAGTTGTGCCATTTTCCATTCCCACTAGGGGTGTGAGAGAGTTCTAATGACCATATTTATATAACTGACCTATGTCGCAATCTTCTCATTTAAACAGATATTAAGCATTTTTATTTTTTTATCTTGTTGACTGACAGAGAAATGACTTGATTGTCCCTAAATTGAATCACTTATACCTTACTAACACAAAGATAAGTCTTTTCCAGTGACCCAGTGCCATCTCTCCAGACAGCCCACCTTGCCTGTTTTCCCTGTTCTCCCTCCCTCTCTCTCCTTTCAGTCATTGCTTTTACTTGAGGAATTCTCATGAAAAATAACCCTGAAATAAAGGGATAAATGGAGAGAGAGAAAAAGTAAAGTCGGTAGAGACTGGATGGGGTTGCAAAGTCAAGGAGCGTAGTTGGGTAAGTTGCTGTTTAGTTGATGTATTCATTAGGATTGGGTTCACCTTTATGTGAGAGATAACCAAAAACAGCAATTGCTAAAATAGAAATGTATTTTTCTCTCTCATCAGAAAAGTTCAGGGCACTAAATGGCAACTATGGAATCCTTTGAGTTCTACGCCCTGTCATTCCCTGGGTGTGACTCTTACCATCATGATCTGTGGTAGCTTGTCCCCAAAGTTGGCCCTGACAATTCCTCTCTGTACTATATGCATAAGCTCCCCCAACTTCTTATTATGCGTGACTGTTTTGACCACTAGAATATAGTGAAAATGATATTATAAGGCTTCCAAGGTCAGGCCTTAAAAGAATTAACAGCATTACTTCTTGCCCTTTGGAACTCTCTCACCATGTGAGGAGCCTCCACCATGTGGAGAAAAACTGAGGCACTCTGGTTGACGGCCCCAACTGCAAGTCAGCCCCAAGTGTCAGCTATGTGATTGGCCCACCTTAGATGTTCCTGTCTAGCCCCAGAAGAATACAGCCCCAAATGACATCACACAGAGAAGAAGAACTACCCAACTGAATCCAGTCAACCCACAAAATCATAAGAAATAATAAAATCATTGCTTTGAATGACATGGCAATAAATAACCAAAACACATTCTAAGAACTGTGATTAGCCACGTGGTTACATGTGTGTAATCCCAGCATTTCAGGCAGCAGGATGGGTAGACGACAGCAGGTACACAGCCTCTCTTTAAAAGAAATATTCCAGAAATTGCCAAATTGTACTTCTTATGTTTCATTGGTCAGAACTCAATCATGTAGCCCTACCTAGCTTGTAGAGAAGCTTTTGTGTTTTTGTAGAGAAATTTTGTGTGTGTGTGTACATATATATATATATTTAAGTTCTGGGGTATATGTGCAGAATGTGCAGTTTTGTTACATAGGTATAGAACATTTAACTAGACATTGATGAACTCAGCTAAAAATTGGGGTTGTGTTAATTTGAGGGAAAAGGACAGGACAGCATTGGTATTTCGTGGGCAGTTGAAAGTGTCTGTCTTAGTTGTTGTTTTTTGTTTTTTGTTTTTTTTTTTTTGTATGTAGTAAGATTAATTAGGGTTAGCGCTGCTCAGAGGGGAATACATATTTCCTCAGAAACTCAGGTGGAAAACAATGTGAAGGAAAAAGTAACATTTTGAGCAAGAGAGAAATGGAAGAAATATCCATCAGAGGATTCCAAGTCAGCTTTGCTAGTGCCACCTATTGAGATTAAGGAAGCAAGTGCTAGGTTCAAATATAGAGAAACTAAGGTCTGGGAAATTCTGCTTTGGGAAATTCAATACGAAGTCAATAGTGAATAATAAAAGGCATTTCTGAGCAGCACCAAGGACCTAGTGTGAATTCGTGGGGCAATCAGTGAAGCTGTTTGGGGAATTATTTTAGTAATGATCAGAAAACAAAAGCAGACAGTGGGAGATACTTGGATTTGGGGATTGACAAGGTAAGAATGGAAGAAATTCATTTTAACAGACAATGCTGGCATAAAAAAAGAGTGTGTGTATATATACAATTATATATTAAATTACATATATAATATACAATTTAATATATAATTGTATATTATAGTATATATAATTACATATATATAGTGTTTATAATATACAATTATATATATACTGTCTATATATATAATTTCACACATACCCAAATATATTTGTTGAAATAATTTACCTATTCAAAAAAATTAAAGAAATCAATAAGTTTAGTTTATCAACAAAAATAGCTAAAGATAATATCTATAATACCTATATAAAAAAATGAAGATCAGATGATATCCCAGCTTACCCCATCCTTGTTGTATGAACCCAGAAATGTCAACCTCAGTGAACTGCAGTTTCCACATCTATAAAATAGAGTTACATTTTAAATCTCAAAAGTTTCTTGTGGAGACTAAATAAACCAATATATGTGTAGTACCTGCAACCGAGTAGGCACTTAATAAGTGTAATCCTCTTCCTCCACTCCTTCCCCACAAAAACGCACTCTAAAAAGAAACTATGAAGTACTATTTACTGTGTATTAGAAAATGGTGTATCACTTAGTATAAGATTTACATTTTAAAAAATATGAGCAAAGAATTCATAGACTCTTGCAAGTTTGGTGCTAGAACAGTTCTGAGCTTATCTCATCCAATCCACTCCTTTCAAAACGGAGAAGATGAAACCTAGAAAGCTTACTTGGTTCACCCAAGATCATTCACCAAGATGGTGCAGAGATGAGCTAGAAACCTTGACCATCCCCCACCTCAACTGCCAATCATTACTTAATAGAAAAATGGACTACCAACACTTGTTCAGAGTCAAAATTATGTCATAGATGGAAACAGAAAAATTTAAAAAGAGACATACAATGATTTCCTCACAAAATTTTTACCAGTTACATCTAGTAGCCTAAAAGTATTAGCGCACAATCTTCTAGCCAACAAACTTAAATTCTTTACTGGAGGCTATTAAAACACTTGAGAGTAAATGTTAGAAGTAGATCCATAACCTTATTGAGTTTTTTAAATGAACAAAAGAAGAAAGTATTTATATACCTGGCTATGTGAAAATTAAAATTTCAGCCTGGTAAAAGACATCATAAATAAGAATTTTTTAAAATGAAGCAAGTTGGGAAAAAAATGACACTCTATATGACAGGCAGTGTACTGGTACATAGCAAACTATTATGAATCACCAGAAAAATATGAACACCCCAGGAGAAAATGGGCAAAGGATATGTACAAGCATGTCCCAGATAAAGAAATATATATAACCATTAAACAGAAGAAAAGAGTCTCACTAAAATTTAAAGAATCACACCTTAAAACAATGAGAGATATATTTACCTCTCAGATTACCAAAGATTAAAAAGAGTAATAATAATAATAATGATAAATGAATAATAATATCTCATACCTTGGTTAGCATATAGGAAAGGGAGTTTTTAAAAATATATGCCTAGTATTGACATAACTTTCCTGAAGGGCAATTTGGCAATTTCTATGAAAAATTGTATAAAATTGTTGACTCAGAAATGCCATTGCCATGAATTTATCTTAGAAAAGTACTTGCTCAGATGCCTAAAGACATTTTTTAAAGATGTATATTGCAGACTGAGTTGTAGTATAAAAAAACTAGGAAGTCAACAAAATGTCCACTCATTGATGAGTAGAAATAGAAGAAGGATGTGTTCATATGGCATGTTCTACTGTTTAAAACAAACAACAAAACAAAAACAAGGTTGCTCTAAATGTATTACCTGGAAAAGTGTCAGTGACACATTAAGTTGAAAAGCAAGTTGTAAAGCAATATGTATAGGATGACCCTATTTTGTAAAAGGGGAAAGAAAGTATAGGTGTTTGAATACACATGGAAAAATGTCTTACTCAGAGTCCTTAACTGAAAGCAACAGAATTGAACAGAATCTAGCTTAGACCAAAAGGGATGGTTTGGCTCATGTCACTGGGAAACCGTGGATGGAGCTGGCCGTAGAGGCAGCTGGATCTGGGGGTTCAGGTGATGTCTTCAGAGTTGTCTCTGCACCAACTCTGTTTCTCTCTGTGTTTTGTCCTCATTCTTTTGATTCCAGACAGCCACCTCCCTCGTGTTAACTGAAAAACTTCAGCCATTCATAAGCTGACTTCAGATCTTTCTAACAAAATGATCTGCGAAAGAAAGACATAGAATTTCCTACTAGCTCTAGCAGGAACCTCAGGGAGAACCCTGCCAGTTTGGTCCCCAAACCCTTCCCTAAGGCAGTAACTGGGGCCAGGGCCAGGGCTGATTCTCATCGGCCAGCAAAGCTCCTGTTTCAATCCTGAGAAGCAGTAGGGGCACAGAGTAGGGAGTGGTGGTTCCCCAAAGGCAGAAAGGATTCTGGGAAACAACATAAGTCCACTACTATTAATACGGTAATTTAAATAGGCAAATATGGGCCAGGTGCAGTGGCTCATGCCTGTAATCCCAGCACTTTGGGAGGCCAAGGCAGGTGGATTGCCTGAGGTCAGGAGTTTGAGACGAGCCTGGCCAACATGGTGAAACCCCATCTCTACTAAAAATACAAAAATTAGCTGGTGTGGTGGCACACACCTGTAATCCCAGCTACTCTGGAGGCTGAAGAACGAAAATTGCTTGAACCTGGGAGGTGGAGTTTGCAGCGAGCCAAGATCAGGCCACTGCACTCAGCCTAGACAACAGAACCAGACTCTGTCTCAAAAATAAATGAATGAATAAATAAACAAATAAATAAGCAAATATGGGGACTGTGGGAAATGGGATTTTTCAAAAAACCAAACTCCTACCAAATCTCTCCTTCTCATACACAGACACACACACACACACGCACACACACATGCACACACACACACACACATACATATACACACACATCTTTTACGTTATTTGATCAAAATGCAGCCTGTGTATTTCTGGACAATAAAGTGGTTAATTTCTTCTGGAAAGATACTGGAAAAGGAATTTTATTGAAGAGGCTGACTGGGCTTTTTCTGCGAGCAGAGACCCTGATTCTGTGAGATAAGTGGGGGATACAAGCCTTGGCTGAATGCTGCCATGGCTCTGTGTGGGCTTGTTCTGGATCACTCCCCAACTCCAGGGGCAGGAGGACTCCAGGGCGGGGCCAGCCTCATGGCTCTGCTGTAGCCCCTAGGACCTTCTGACGGCTGCTGAACAGGCTATAAATGTCCCCAGAATATATTTTCCTCTCCAGAAAGCAGTTAGTACACTCTCTACCACATTGGAAGCTGATTGCCTTCTTTTCCTCCTACAGGCATGTCAAAGAGAAACCAGAAATGCAAGACCTAACAGTTAAACTCATTAATTTGGATTCCACAAATCTAGAATTAGAGATAAATCAGATAGGAGCTATAATAAAGCTTCTGTGTTATCTCTAAATAAAAGATTTATTTTGCAAATTATAGGGTAAATAAGATTGCAGAGAAATGGGGAAAGCTATTTTTCAAGTACCATGCACTATTTCAGAAGCATTCATCAACAGGTAATCAGCTGATAAACCGATGACTCATTGTAAAACACTGTTATCTATTCAATCAAGTTTTTTTTTTTTTAAAAAAAACAGCTCTTCCATTGGACACTTTGTAGCCTAGTTCTTAGTTACTATAAATATTCTGAAAAGCATCTAAAAATGGTATAATTCAGAATGCTTTACTAATTCAGTTTACTGGAGAGTTTTTATTGTAGGATGGCTAAAATTACTTTTCAGATGCTATAGTGCTTTAAGAGCATTGGTTTCTGAGGTTCAAATTCAGGTTCTATTATTTAATGATCTCTTGGGCAAGCTGCTCACTCTCTGAGCCTGTTTTCTCGTTTTTGTAATGGGACAACAATACTCACCTTATGGAATTGTCGTTAGGATCTGGTTGGAAGTTTGGCACATAGTAATCCATCAATAAATATTATTATTTAATCTTCTTAATCACATATTGTGTTTTGAATGTGCCCAGCTCTCCTAAGACCCTAGACATTCAAAAAAAATTTTTTTGGTTTAGTGAGAACAGAATAGGATAAGGACAGAATGGAGCTAGCCCTGACACACATGCTGGCCAAATGCTTGACGAAACACCACTTTGTTCAGTACAGCAGGTCATGTCAACCCTGAGGAAAAAACTCATCATTCTGAACCAATCTGTCAACTTTAGTTCATTGATTTTACAGGATCTGTGGATTATTTTCTTTAAAGGAAGCAACCTTACTTACCATGTCATACCATTCCTATATTTAAAAAACAAAACCAAAAAAACTCTCCGCCTCTCCTCCATAGAGTTAGGCGGCATTTTGATCTATTCAATCTTGGCAGAGTCCACCAGCATAGATTGTTTCCATTTCAACAACATTCTTGTGCATGTGACATGCAGTCAGTGCTTACCCACAAACCACACTGAGGGATGAGCTAGGAAATCAAGAGGCAGACCCAGCAACTTGGTAAAGTAGAATGAGTGTGGAGAAAATAGAACAAGTGACAAATTGGGGAAAAATATTTGGCACACGTTTAACAAGCAAAGTCTATAAAATTCTACTGTAAGAATGCAAACATTTAAAAGAGACTACAAGTTAATCAGAAATGTCAAACAATCCAACAGAAGAATAAACCTAGATTCTTCTCTGCCAAGTTACAAAAGAAATTCAAAAGGTCAAAAGCTTACGAAAAATAGCTAAGCATCATCAGTAATCTGGGAAATTCAAGTGAAAGCAACAGTGGCTCACCAATTTTGACTGTGAGATTTGAAAAAGTTAAACAGACTGATAACATCTAATGCTAAGATTTTTAAATGTGTATTCTCTAACACCAATTTTATTCATTTTCTATTGCTGCAGTACCAAACTGATGGTTTGGTATTATCCTACAGTTTAGTAGATCAGAAGTCCCACAGAGTCTCACCGGGCTCAGATCAAGGTGTCAGACTGGGCTGTATCCCTTTCTGGAGGCTCTAGGGGGAATCTATTTCCTTGCCTTTTCCATTTCCTTGCCTTTCCCCCCCCTTTTTTTTTTTTTTTTTGCCTTACAGAGGACACTGGCATTGCTGGCCTCCATCATGCATCTTTAAAGCCAGCGATGTTGCATCCCTCTGATCATTCTTCTGTAGTCACCTCTCCCTTTCTGACCACAGCTGGGACAGATTCTTTGCTTTTAATGATTCATGTGATTAGATTGGGCCCAACTAGATACTCCAGGATAATTCCCCCATCTCAAGTTCCTTAACTTTAATCACATCTGCAAATTCTCTGTGGCCATGTAAGGTAATATATTCATAGGCTCTCAGGATTAGGACATGGTTACGTCTGGGAGGAGGCTTTATTCTGCCTACCACACTAACGGTGAGAGGATGGCCTGTTTGTAGGACAGTATGGCAGTATATGCATTATCACTGACCCAGCAATTTGACACCTGAATATCTATCCCACAGAAACACTTGCACATGTACATAAAAATGTACATTCAAAGATGTTCATTGCAGCATCATTTGTGACAACAAGAGATTAAAACAAATCAAATATTCTTTGAAAAAGAGCGGTTAAATAAGTTATGATATGACCATATTATGTTACTAGGTAGCAGTTAAAAATACAGGTAGATCTCTATGAGCACATATGCAAAGACCTCTACAACACATTTTTTAAAAAATTTTTAAGTTTTATTTTAACTTTTAAGTTCAGGGATACAAGTGCAGGGGTACAAGTATGTAGGTAAACTTGTGTCATGGGGGTTTATTATACAGATTATTCTATCACCCAGGTATTAAGACTAGTACCCCTTAGTTGTTTTTCCTGATTCTCTCCTTCCTTCCACCCTCCAGCCTCTGAAAGGCCTCAGTGCATGACATATTGTTCAGTGAAAAAAAGAAAAGAAAAAAACAAGTTGAAGATAAACTATAATACAAATTGAAATTTATAGATTAAGAATTTAGAAAATGTCTGAAAGATCTCTACCATTGGAGGGCTCTGAGAATTAGAATGGAATTGAGGATAAGGGATGGAGGGAACATGTGTGTGTATGTGTGTGTGAATATATACACATGAATACAGTTATTAATACATAATACATTTTATATTTTTATGTATATTATAAATATATAATAGGTCATCTGCATATTTGTATTTAATATGTATTACATATAACATTTTCTGCATATTATGTATTATGTCTGTGTATTAAATATATTTATATATTTTTGGTGTATTAGACACATTATATATCATCGGTACCTGTATATGTTTATATTGATACATCTGTAATATTTTAATTTTTACAGAGGTGTATTCACATGTTACTTGTATTTTTTAATATTAAGTTGTTTAAAAAACAAAGTGCACCAGATTGTAAGTCATGGGCACAGCTGTGTGACTTGGGTTACTCACTTCATCTTTCTGGGCTTTAAATAGTCTATAAAATGAGAAGTTAGACACAGAGATTCTAAATTCGATTTCAATTCCAGATTTTATGAATAGATGCAGCAAAAAAATTTAAACTCACTCTAGTAATATTTTGGTGATGTATGAAAAGGAAAACAGTAATTTCTTTATTGATTTTTAAAATCAAGTCCTACATTTTCTGGAATGGTCTTGACATTAAAATATTTTAATTTTTGATTCTGTAATATATTAGTACTTGCCATATTGTATGACTCAACTGGGATCTCTACAGGCATTCTAATACACTGCTGGTGTTAATGCAAATTGGTACAACCTTTCTGAAAAGCAAATCACAACAAGAGAAAGTTTTTTAAGGCAGTTTAATCATTGACCTAGTAATCCCACATCTAGAACTTTTATTCTAAGAAAAAACACAGAAACACTCTAAATGTCCAAAAACAGGGAAATGGTTCAATAAATTAAGCTTTATTTGCAGGTAGCATTATTATATAGTCATTGATAATATTTCAAAGAAATGTTAATAACACAGAAAAACTTATAATCAAATATTGAGTGACAAAATATATAGAAATATGTATATATTTCCTGCTCTCTGGTATAGGTTTTATGTACATGGACCTAGAATAAAGATTGGAAGGGAATGTACCAAAATGTTAATGACGGATAACTCTAGCTTTTGATATTTAAAATGCTTTTTGGCAATTTCACATCTTCACACAGTGAACTAGTATTACTTGGTTGGTCACATGGGAAGGTTGAGAGTTTATAAGTAATGGTATTGGAGCAAGTTGGTCTCCGAACTTATAAATTACAACAAGCTTTTCAAATGAAAATTTTCACTGTGTTTATAGAAAAATTACTAATTTTCTTAACCTTTGGAGGATTATCTATTTTTTTTTTTAAAGGAGTAAGTCCAATTATTCTTTATTTTTTTTTTTTAATTTTTTTTTATTTTTTAATTTATTTATTATTATTATACTTTAAGTTGTAGGGTACATGTGCATAACGTGCAGGTTTGTTACATATGTATACTTGTGCCATGTTGGTCTGCTGCACCCATCAACTCGTCATTTACATCAGGTATAACTCCCAATGCAATCCCTCCCCCCTCCCCCCTCCCCATGATAGGCCCCGGT
>NC_037670.1:112665833-112826520 GCF_003255815.1 Theropithecus gelada
CGCAATATTGGGGTGGGAGTTACCCGATTTTCCAGGTGTTGTGTGTCTCAGTTCCCCTGGCTAGGAAAAGGGATTCCCTTCCCCCTTGCGCTTCCCAGGTGAGGCGATGCCTCGCCCTGCTTCAGCTCTCGCTGGTCGGGCTGCAGCAGCTGACCAGCACCGATGGTCCGGCACTCCCCAGTGAGATGAACCCAGTACCTCAGTTGAAAATGCAGAAATCACCGGTCTTCTGTGTCGCTCGCGCTGGGAGTTGGAGACTGGAGCTGTTCCTATTCGGCCATCTTGCTCCGCCCCCCGGATTATCTATTTTTAATTCTTCCTTTTTGTTTGGGATTTAGTTTACTCTTCTTTTTCTAGTTTCTTAAGGTGGAAGGTAAGTTATTGATTTGAGACCTTTTTTCTCTTTAAATGTAGGTTTTAGAGCTATAAATTTTCTTTTAAGTAGTGACTTTGTTGTATCCCATAGTTTTTTTTTTTTTTAATAAAATGTGCATTTTCTCAAAGTACTTTCTTTTTTTATTGAATTTCTTCTCTTTTTTTTTTTTTTTTTTTTTTTTTTGTTGTTGTTGTTGTTGTAGTTTAAGTTCTGGGTTACATGTGCAGAACATGCAGGTTTGTTACATAGGTATACACGTGCCATGGTCGTTTGCTGCAACCATCAATCCGTCACCTACATTAGGTATTTCTCCTAATGCTATCCCTCCGCTAGCCCTCCACCCACTGACAGGCCCCGGTATGTGATGTTCCCCTCCCTGTGTCCACATGTTCTCATTGTTCAACTCCCACTTATGAGTGAGAACATGCGGTGTTTGGTTTCCTGTTCCTGTGTTAATTTGCTGAGAATGACTTTCTAACTTCCTTTGTGATTTCTTGTTTGATGCATTGGTTAGTTAGTAGTTTTTTTTTTTTTAATTTCCCCGTATTTGTGAATTTCCAAATTTCTTTCTGTTATTTTAAATTTAATTTCCTTGTGGTCAGAGAATATGCTCTACATGATTTCAGCCTTCTTAAAAGTCTCCGGACTTGTTTTATGGGAAACATATTTGTCTGTCTTGGAGACAGTTCCATGTAAATTTGAGAAGAATGTATATTTTTTTGCTGTTGATTATTCAACAAATTTCTGTTAGGTCTAGTTGGCTTATAGTATTGGTCAAGTTTTCTATTTCCATGTCTATCTTCTGCCTATTCTATCTTTTATTGAAAGTAGGATATTGAATACTGTTGAATTGCCTATTTTTCTCTTTAATTCTGTCAGTTTTTGTTTCACATGTTGGGGTTCTATTGTCAAGTGCATATATGTGTATAATTTCTATGTCTTCTTGATAGACTGATCCTTTTATCATTATCAAATGATCTGTCTATAGTAACAATTTTTGGCTTAAAGTCTATTTTTTTCTGATATTAGTATGACAAATCCAGCTCTCTTTTAGTTATTGCTTGCATGACATTTTCCCCATCCTTTTAATTTCAACCTATTTGTATCCTTGAATATAAAGCGTGTTTTTTGTAGATAGTAAGTAGTTGAATCGTTTTTAAATATCTATCCTGCTAATCTCTGGCTTTTAATTGGAGTGTTTAATCCATTTATATTTAATACTATTACTGATAAAGTAGGATTTACAGCTACCATATTTTATTTGTTTTCTGTATGTCATGTATTTTTTATTCCTTGATGCCTCCATTAATGCTTTTCCTTGTGCTGAATAGATATTTTCTAGTGTATCATTTTAATCCCCTTGTTGTTTATTTTACATCATTTTTTTAGAGTTAAATTTTCTTAGTTTTTGCCCTGAAGATTAGAATTAACATCTTAGTTTAAAACATTCTAGTTTGGATTAATACCAAGTTAATTTTAATACTGTATAAAAACTTTGCTCCAATACCGTTACTTATAAACTCTCAACCTTCCCATGTGAGAACAATGTTTGAGATATATTCATTGTGTCAGTTCTACTAGTAAGCAGTGGTTATATCTCACTTTAATTAATAAGCATGTCTTGAAGAACTCCTAATTTCTATGTAGGAGTTAAATGAAGACGTAAAACAACCAGGCTAGCTTTTTAAGCAAGGAATATGGCAGCTCCATGTCACAAAGGAAATTTTGAAGCGGGCACCCCCATTCACTGAGTTTTACCAGTTTCATTTGGCAGCTCATAAGGTGATTTTATGTGCAACTGAAAAAATGTAAAACTCTTTCCCACAGTGCTTTAAACAAGTTATAATGCATTTTCAGATACAAAGGGCTACGGGGAGATTTCCTGACAAGCTTGAATAAAGGTGGAAATTTCAATTTTTTATGAGATTGTTTAAGCACTGACTTTAAGGCAGCAGCAGTAAGCTCACTCTTGCTGGCTGTGAGTACATTGAAACTCCCAAGCTGAAGAGAGGTAAATGAGCATTCCAGGGTGTGCAAAATGAAAAAAAAAATATGTGCACAGTTTGTGTGTCACAGAAACAATTATTCTTTAAATTCTATCATCAGGAAGTGAGAAAGGCAAATTACCCTTCATATACACATTCACACACACACATTTATATAATGTGTAATATATCACTTTGCATTGCAATGATTTATTTGACCATGGACTGGAATAGGAAGTATAGCTGAAATACAGTCATTTCTATATGATCTTTCTATTTCTTATCTTTTTAATCACCCCTTTATCAGAATATATTTTTAAACATGTGTGCCAGTTTAGTTAAAAAGAGCCTGGCATTGTTGTTAAGCAGATCTGAATTTGAGTTATGATGCTGCCACTAGTGTGACTTGGTACTTAATCTCTTAATCATTTAAACTCTCTAAGCCTCAGCTTCCTCAACTGAAAAGTACACTTAAATTTGGTACCAACTTTACAGAACAATTGAGATAATGAGTCAATCTGATTAGCTATTACTAATGTAGTTATTGCTAATAATAGAACTATAAATAAAAATAATAATAACAGCAACTATTTTGAGTACTTGCTACATGCAAATCAATGCATTAGGGCCTGAAGACAAATGGTAAATGGAAATATGTTGAGCTCATTTCATTCAAATGTGCTTCAAGAAAAGTCTGAGAAATGGGGAATAATGGCATACAGAATGCAATGCAGATCAAAGGAAATTTCAGATAAATGTTTAGGGAAATTGGGAGCAATGGGATTAAGGTAGAAATGGAATTGGAGTTGGAATATGTCTGCTTACCAGTTTTCAACATACCAATGAAAGTAAAATATTTGGCTTTTTTTGTTTGTATATTTTGTTTTTCCAAAGCTCCATTGTGCTTGTACTTTCATCAATGTCTTGAAAAATATTATTTGTATTGGTTGGTTCAGCATAGATTATCTTCATTTTTCACAACAGACGTTTCTTTGATATTACAGTCAGCCCTCCTTACCCATGGGTTCTGCATCTGTGGATTCAATTGACCATGGATTGAATATACTTGAGGAGGAAAATAAATGGTTGTGTCTTACTTGAATATGTATAGATTTTTTCTTGTCCTTATTTCTAAGAAATACAGCATAACAACTCTTTACATTGCATTTACAAGGTATTAGGTATTATAAATAACATAGAAATGATTAAAGGTGTGCAGGAGGATGTGCATAGATTGTATGTAAATAATACCCACTTTATTTCAGAGGCTGGAGCATCCACAGATTTGGGTATCTACCTGGGGTCCTGTAACTGATCCTCCATGGATACTGAGGGATGACTGTATACGTAAAAATATTTGTAAAGTAAATCACATTTGAAATGAGCTTTGTGCTTTCCAGTCATTGCATTTTGTTCATTTTACTCCCTACTTGAATTACTTCCCCTCTCTTCTCTGTCAACTCAAATTCTATCCAGTCTTTCTGGGTCACTACCAGCACCACGTATTCTCTGAACCTCCTTTAAGGTCATCCCAGTCCTCATTGTTTTCCTACTCATGTGAATTACTATGGGATCTGCATTTAATTACAAAGAAACTCAACAAGCAACTGTTGACCAATGAGCCAGGCCCTGGAATTGCTACTGGAAACATAAGATGAACAAGATGCTGTTCCTGGTCTTTCTTTGGGGACATAGAATCCAGTGGCAGTAGACAGACATACTAAGAGAATCATTATTCCAAAAAATTTTTTATAAATAAAGGGCATATTTAAGGAGAAATACTGCATCAGAAAGATCAGAAAGAAAACCAATCACTCACTAATTTGTCTTTTTGGTAAATCTGGATTTTCATCTGAAGCACAATGCACAGCTAGGCTTTCATATATTTTTTCAGAAATGAGAAAGTTGCCCTTTAAAAGTAGTTACAGGTTTTCTATCTCCATAGATAGAGGAAAAATTCACCTTTATAAGAAGACTTCTCTTTTTATTATGAGAAAGAATTCTAACATGCATTTCATGCATTTTCATTATGCAAAGTTAAAGCTAAAGTGCTACTCTGGAATGGAGACAATTGGGAAAAGTGGTTAAACTACTTTGCATAACGATGTAAACATTTGACTTTACTGTGGTAAGAATTACATCTTGCAGCAATTAGCCTTTGCCACAATGGTGTATTAAAAACAATTTCAAAATTCAGTGACTGAAAAAAAATATTTTATTTCTCTAGATGTTTGAGTCAGCTGGGCAGGTCTCACTTCACATTGCAGGTCTGCAGGTCTGGGTCTTCTCCACATGTCTTTCATCCTTTCGGTCCCATTGAGCTATTCAGGGCACATTCTTCTCACGGTGATGGCAAAGGCACACCAAATGACAAGCCCAACCACACAAGCACTTTTCAAACTGCTTTTTGCATCACATCTGCTAACATTCTATTAGCCAAGCAAAACACATGGTCCAGCCCAAAGTTAAGAGGCTGGGAAGGACATTCCATCTTTAGTAGCAGAAAATGCAAAACTACAAGGCAAAGAATGTAGACATAAGAAATGATAGAGTCACATACAATAATTCAACCTCTCAGACCCCATAAAGATATTGATTGAAATGTGTTTGAAACTGAGGGAAGGATTTGGGGTTTGCAGTTATTCTCAGTGGACCAGAAAAAGAAGAGATGTGAGGGTTCTCTTGGCGGCAGGCTATGAAACAGAGCACATTAAATAGGGAGGGCTCTTGAAATCAATACCTGTGAAAAGGAGTGAAAGGAAGCAAAATTGGGCAAAGGGAAAAGTTGAGCTCTGATGTGGTCTCAATAAAGGGTCCAGGCAACTCCATAGGAAGTTTTGGAACTTGTGGCCCTTCAGAGTTGTCCCAAGTTGTGGCATGGTGTCCAGACTTTTATATCTCTGCTCAGTCAGTCTTCACAATACCTTTGCTTGATCAGGTCTTGTGTAATTTTGGCCATAGGCAATCTCCAATGAGGGCTGATAGGTGAGAACTGTCTTTTGGTAGCACTAACAGGAGTCTTCATTTTGAAGGAGAATCTTGGTTGCAAAGCACTGCACCCATTACAGCAGCTACTATGTGCTAGACACCAGTCTAAGTGCTGGGGATATAGACAAAGAACAAATGAATAGGAAAATATACCACAGATCAGATGGTGCTGAATGTTACAGGGAGATAATAAAGCAGGGTCACTCAACTCCAGTCACATAGCATCCCTGAAATTATTCAAACCCACCACGTAATTCCCCATTCCAGGGTCTTTGCTACCTATCACTTATGGCCCCACTCTCTTTAGGTCTTGGCTCAAGTGTTCCCTTCTCAATAAAGCATTGTATCACTATTCTGTTGTAAATTTCAGCGTCTCCAACATCCACCCATCCTAGCATTCCTGTCTCTCTTCTGCTACTGGCCAGTTTTCTCTGTTCTCCTGAGAAACCAGCACTCTGCCCCCCTGGCTACCTGCTGCCCTTCTGAGACTTGAATATCCTTGTTGGGGTCTTGTAATGACTTCTTTTACTTTCTTTTTATTTCTCCCAAATAAGTAAAACGTGGCAATATTAAGGAAGGAGAGTGATTACTTTGCGAGAGTTCTCCCATCCCCTACTCCTGCCCCATCCTACCCTATCCTGGCCATTAAATAATAATTTTTCTCAACACTAGAAGTAAACTGGGAAAACACACAAATAGGAAACTCTGATTAAAACCGATCAGGAGAAAGTGACTGAAAATGGCTGCAGACAGCGTACACACACATGACTGGTTTCCTTTGAGGCCGTTTTGCTTCCGTCTTCTGAGAACAGGCTTTCCTTAGCAAAATCCTCTCCCAGGCAGGTCGAGCCCTGTTTCTGAGTGCTCCTTGACTAATGCAGGTATTGGTTTAGTTGTTGCCCCTCCTGTCTTCCCGACTGGATTCAAATGCTTTCATACTTGAAAATGATCTCTTTAAAATCACCCTGATTTTTCCCAACAGATTAGTGTATTTGGAGTAATAGCATGAGCTAAGGTTCTATAACATGGGATGGGGGAGAAGTTTAAGCAAATTTCTTACAGTTTGGTTTTCAGTGTGAGTTGAAAACAAACCAGCCAAGTGATAGAAATATATTTCAGACCCAAGGAAAAGATAAATGTCATCCTTTCTATGCTGTACAGTAAATGTGTACCGCAATTTCTCTGTTCAAAAAACGTAGGCATTTCCAACCTGTAACATATAGACATGGTCATTTATGACAGTTAGGTATTTGATGCCTTTTTTAGCATAGCCATCTTCCTACCATTTTACTTTCCATTTTCTTTTCACTCCTAATCCCCACCCCCCATATACCCATTCCAACTCACCACTCTTTATCCTCCAATCCACAAATTAAAGTATTTTTGCTGGGAGTTATATATTCCACTGCTCAACAGGAGTTCACTACTGGAATTCTTGTAGCTGAAATATCCAGATGGTTGTCCTAATTTTTCATTTAACTATTTGGTGTGCTTTGTTATTCTATCTCATTTTATTCATCCTCAAAACATTTTTAAAAGTTATTTTCTCTAAAGAATAGAAACATGAAGCTTCATGTGAGGTGATTCAAACCAAAGTTAGGAATTATATTTCACTTCAGAAGGCAGGTTTTTCAAAACAAATATAGACTGAAGTAAGAAGGTTAACATGCCTTTAAATGTTTGCCTTTTCTATAAAAATAGGCTTATTGTTTACTGAAGGTTTTTGAACAAATATTTATTGAATACTTACTATGTGTCAGACATTGTTCTCAGCAGTTAGAATATCTCAGTGAACAAAAAAATGAAGACCCTGACACTGTGAAAGCTTAAATTTGAGATAGGAATGCTGATAATAGACACAAACATAATAAATAAATAAATTATGTAGCTTGTTAGAAGCTTCCTATACAATACAAGAAGGGTTTCCATATAACATGCGGAGGAAAAGAAGAGGGAAGGTACGGTAATAGGACAGCAGGAGGTGTTGGGGCACAATATAGCATAGAGTGGCAGAGCAGGCTTATTGAGAAGGTGATATTAGCATAAAGACTGAAGAGCTTTTCGGGCTAAAGTAACAGCCAGTGCAAAGGCCCTGAGAGGGGAATTTGTCTGGCATGTTTGAGGAGCAACAACGAGGCCAATGTGGCTAGAGCAGGGCAAATTGGGCAAAGAGAAAAAGATCAGACAGGTAATGGAGATCAGAACACTTAGAGCCTATTAGACCATTGTAAGGACTTTGGCTTTTACTCTGAGTAAACTGGGAGCCATTACAAAATTCTGAGCAGAGAAGCAGGGTATTTTTGGTTTTTTGTTTGTTTGTTTGAGACAGGGTCTCACTCTGTTGCCCAGGAGTGTAGTGGAATAATTCTAGCTCACTGCAGTGCAGTCTAGAATTCCTGGGCACAAGTGATCCCCCTACCTCAGCCACCTAAGTTGCTGGGACTACAGGTGCACAGTACCATGTCTGGATAATTTTTAAATATTTTTGTAGAGGCAGGGTCTCCCTGTATTACCCAGGCTGAGCTCAAACTCCTGGCTTCAAGCAATCCTCCTGCCTCAGCCTCCGAAAGTGTTGACATTACAGGCGCAAGCCACCCCACTGGGTCCATATTTAGGTTTAAAAGGGTCACTCTGGCTTCTGTGCTGAGACTAGATGGTGGGTAGAACAAAGATAGAAACAGAAAGGTTAGGAAGCTGATGATGGTGGTGTACACCAAGGCAGCAGCAGAGGCAGCACTGAGAAATAGTCGTGTTGTGGATGTAGGATGAAGGTGGAGCAAGAGATTTTCTGATGAATTGGATACGGGGCATGAGAAAAATATGAGTCAAGAATGATCTCAAGGTTGTGACCTGAGCCCTGGGAAGATGGTGTTTCCATCAATTGAGATGGGAGTGGCCGCCAGAAGTACAAGTGAGGGGGCCATATCAAGAGTTCTGTTTTTGACATATTCAGTTGAGACAACCAAATGAAAGCGTTAGTAGATAACTATATGTGAGCCTGGAGTCAGGATAGAGGTGTGGGATGAAGAGGTAAATTTAGGAGTCTTAGGCATTTAAGTGGTATTTAAAGCCATGAGATTAGATAAAATCACCAAAAAAGGAAATAGAGATAGAGAAGAAAAGTGAACCAAGAACTGAGCACTGGAGATCAACATTCAGAGGGCAGGTAGAAAAGGAGAAGTCAGCAAAGGAGACGAAGAAGAAGCAGCTAGGAAGATAGGAGGAAATTCAAGACAGTGTGTTGTCCCAGAGCCAAATGAAGAAGGGTCAAGTAAAATGAGAAGTGAGAATTGGCCACTGCAGTTAGCAACATGGAAGTCACTAGTGATCTTGACAAGAGCAGTTTCAGTGAAGGAGTCGAGGGAAGCAAAAGCCTGACTGAGGAGGATTCAGAAGATAATAAAAGGAGAGGAATCAGAAATGGCAACTAGAGACATCCCTCTCAACAAGTTTTGAGGCAAGCAATCCAAAGAAATGGGGTGATAGCTTGTAGGGAAAGATGGGAGAATAACAGCACGTCTGTAAGCTAGTGGGAATGATCCAGTAGAGAAGAAACATTTTGAAAATATAGGAGTCAGAAAAGATAATTGCTAAGGCAGTGTCCCTGATGGGAACCAGTCATGGCTGGAGGGACTGGCTTTAGTTAGTAGAATGGAGACCTTATCTATGATAGCAGATGGGAATGTAGCAGATGAGGGGCAGATGGAATGAGTGTGGACATGTGATTGTAAGGGTCAGGGGAAGTTCTCTTCTAATTGCTTCAGTTTTCACAGTGAAGTAGAATGCAGTATCATCAGCTAAGACACTATAGATGGGAGAAGGAAATGTCAGAGATTTGAGGAGAAAAGAGAGAGTATCAAATAGTCAGCGAATGCGGGAACAAATGGACTAAAGAGGTGTAGGGTGATTAATGGGATCAGGAAGGGTTCACTTGAGTTTGTGCTTATGAATTTAAAGTGAAATCAATTAGCATGGTTGGGTTCTTTTCTTCTCCAGCTCCAGTAAGTTACCCAGGTGCAGATACAGAGAATGCAGAGAGTTTAATTCAAAAAGCATTGTGGTTTTGTCAAACAAGCATAAAAAAATGTAGAAAAGCAGCAAGGAAATTTTTTTCCTTGAAGGTGTGTGCAATTGAGAGTGATTATTGAAGATGGAATTCAGCTGGGTATGGAGGGGAGCGAGGACATGAAGTGGTGATGGACAGTGAAAGGGTGGTAGAAGAATTGGAGGTCGCAGTTAGGTCAGAGTATGAGAGGGGGTCATCTGGAAAATCAGATGATGTTGGTCAGCGTGTAATACATGACACTGAGAGAATGAAATAGCATGGTCTAGCAAGGCCTGCCCATGGAAGTGGAGACTGCAGATGGGATGACACACAATGAGGGAAAAAGAGGTCAAGGATCCGAGATCACAAGACACTAGAAAGATGATTCACGCATATTGAGATCACCAAGAAGTTAAAACTCCAAAAGGTAAATTAAGGAAAACAAAGTTGTAGTATAACTGTACAATGAAATATTATACAGCCATTAAAAATAGAATTTTGGAAAAAATATTTAAAGACATGAAGAAATGATTTTTAAAATGCCAAGGGAGTAGGGAATCCAAGATATTTAATTTTATATGTAGTACAATTCCCTTTTCTTAAATATATCTTTATGCATAGAGAAAAGACTTGAGGAAATAAAATGTCAGTGGTGTTTATCTCTCGGTGAAATTTATTGTTTTCTATGTATCTTTATTATTTTCTAAGTTTCCTACAAAAAATAGGGAAAAATCATTAACAAAAAAACAACAAAAGAGAGTAAACATATTATCTCTGGTGCATTAAATTTTGTAAGACCATTTTAAAAAATAAATAATTTAGTCACAGCTCCCAGATTTCCCACTGTCTTCTGTGTGTTAGTTCACTTAGGTAATGTGAGATGTGACACAGTTTTATGGCCAAATTATGAATTTTCTTTCATCTTCAGACGGTATTTTTTCCATATAACAGTTTTCTTTTCAGTCAATTGAAACTATAGAAAGTTGTGTTTCTGTCCAAAAGTTCTCCAAATGGAGATGTTCAAATCTGAAGTAAGCTTTCCTTCTAGAGAGGACCATATCCTTTACAGAAAATATGGGAAAATAGCAGCTATGTTTCTAAAGCTTAAGCATCCAAATCCGGCATGGAAAACTAGAAGGGTTATAACTCACATTGCTTTAGTAGATGCTTCTCCCATTCAGGGATAAGCTGAGCGAATAGGCTTCAACCATGGGATCTTTGTCCTTTGGTAAGGTACACCGAAGTAAGCATATTTAAAGAGAATGTCAGTTAATTTTAAATGTGTAATTAAGTCTGGTTCAAAGTAAAAGTAAATACACACACACATACCCTTCTCTCCACTCCAAGAACAAAATACATGTCTGTGTTTGTGAACCTAGTGGTCGTCTTATGTTTCACTTTTACTGTCAGCTTTTCCTAAAGGTTTTTATCCCTGACCTATTAAGAGAAACTCCACAGAGAAAAAGACCCCCGTCTTGACTCTCAGTCAAGTAGATTTCTACCTGTCCTTATCTCTAACACCCTCTGTAGTCTCATGTTGACAATAAAGAGATAGGGAAGATAATATAAGAAAAGATTTAGGATTGAATCATATGACATTTGATTTGAAATTGTACAAAATTGTGAAAGCATTAATCTCATGCTGACTCGGTCTGAGGAAAAATCCCATTTATCATTTTGGAAATTTTTTTATTTTTAATTTAAACCAATTTACAATACAATTGACATGAAAAAACTGAAAAAAAATGTGGTTGAACTTTAACCATTGAAAGTTCATGTGTCTAATCTCTGCAGAAAAGTCTGGAGTAATTTTGAGAGGAAAAAAAAACATTGTCTTAAAAACTGAAAAAATATCGCTTTTAAGCATGAAATTTCCTAAGTCATGAGAGTCTGAAATCACATGGCTACTTCCCTGGCTACTGACTTCAAATACTTTCACCCTTGTCTGAAAACCGACTGCCTACAGCCTGGCCAGAACACGGGGTGGGGATGCTCATTTGTAAAAAGCTGCCTGTATCTCACTTTGCCGTCGCCCCATCCCTAACCACAACGCCAAGATGGGTGAAAAATAAGATGCCTATATTTACATCAGATTTACATTAGACCTTCAATTCAAACATATAAAGTTTGCAGTGACTAGGCAACTTATAGCCCTTCTTATCATAAGGAAGTTTATTCCACTTTTATGATAGTATAACTAGCCTGAAGATGAGGGAAAGGCCTGAGAGGTCATCTAGAGCAGTGGTCCTCAACACTTTTGGCACCGGGGACTGGTTTCATGGAAAACAATTTTTCCACGGACTGGAGAGCAGGGGAGGGGTTGCAGGGGTGGAGTGGGAAGATGGTTTTGGGATGATTCAAGCACATTCCATTTATTGTGCACTTTATGCCTACTATTATTACATTGTAATATATAATGAAATAATTATACAACTCTCTGTAATGTAGAATGAGTGGGAACCCTGAGCTTGTTTTCCTGCAACTAGAGCTTGTTTTCCTGCAACTCCAGATAGGAGTGATGGGAGACAGTGACAGATTATCAGGCATTAGATTCTCATAAGGGGCATGCAGCCTAGATCCCTCATATGCACAATTTACAACAGGATTCACATTCCCATGAGAATCTAATCTAATGCCACTGCTGACCTGATAAGAGGTGAAGCTCAAACAGTAATGTGAGCAATGGGGAGTGGCTGTAAAAACAGATGAAACTTCTCTCACTTGCTCCTCACCCCCACTCCCCTCCTGTTGTGTGGCTCTGAGGTTTGAGGACCCCTGATCTAGAGCCCAATCTTGTAACTAGGAAGGCATATGACTCTCCCCAAGGTCATGAGGCTGAATAGAAACACTTAAATGAAGACTTCAAAATTAGATTATCGTGTGTACATGTATCTACAGTAGAGTGTTACACACACATCTACCTTTACAGTATTCAAATCGCTCTTTACTAATGATTTAAAGAAACAAGTTTTCAAAACTTGGCTATAGTTACTGGCTCAATCATTTGCTCACTATAAACTAGAATTCTTTCTTATTTAAATGTAACATTTCAATTGCAGGAGTTCAAATACATTATATTCTGAATAAGCCTAAGGTACAAATATTTCAAAATAATACTTTAAATAGAAAAACTTGTCTTTGGTACATTAACACTGAATTTTTCCATTTCTTCCTAAGCCAGTCATGAAATACCTACTAATTCTAAATGAAGTAAGAACTTGGTTATGTGATTCAAAAATGTCAAGAACCTCTGGCCTGCACAATCTAACATAAATGGAAGTTTGTGCAACTAACATGATTTTGGTAAAATGTATTTTTAATTAAAAGAGTCATATAATTATATAACAAGCTGTTTATGTTAAAACCAAAATCAATACCAGTGATGATAACTAATGCTTACGAAGTGATTACTACGTGTTAGACATTGTGCCTACTAATTTACTATATTATCTTGTTTTATATTTTCCACAATCCCTTGGGGATAGCTATGGTTATTAGACTCATTTTACAGTTGGGGGAACTGAGCACTAGAAAAATTATGGCATTTGCTGAGATAATAAGCTAGCAAGTGGCAGAATTGAGATTGGAGCCCAGGTAGTCTTAACCACTCCATCAACCAGATCACATAGAACAGTTATTAGCAAATAAGAAAAGTATGGCTTTGTGTGAGTTTAGTTTTCAGTTAAATGGTGTGTTTCACTGATGGCTGATATGATTAGCACCTTATAAACCTTGGAAATGTTGCTTGTCAAGCATGGAAAAGTTAAATATCTGTGCTTGCTATTCTGTTCCCAAGACTAATTTTTAAAATTCCATAGTACGTTAAGGTAATAATAATGAAAAAATTAATTACATAAACAGGCCATTAGGTTAAGAGCCTACACAAGCATGACCTACCAATTTTCCAAACTGATGGTAGAAATTAGTATGCTGATGGACTTTAACCACTGCATAAAAATAACCCAACATGCCCTTGTAAATCATTGTCAAACTCATTACTCATTACAGATTGTACTTCTCATTATCATGCCACATGTAAAATCTTGACAAGATTTGTCTGACATCCAAACAAACTCTTATAAGTAACTCAAGCAGCACGTTTCTATGGTATGTCAGCCCGCTGCAGGTGTTTCTCTATCACAATGAATAATTACATCAAACAAAGACAAGAAATATTCTAAAGCTGACAAAACCACACATCTGAAATCTGTATTTTCTATCTCTTGGGAAATTAAAATCTACAAGTATAGGGGGTTCAGTGCCCATGTCTTGGGGCCATTTCAGGATTATAAAGAAAGATTTTTTTTTTTTTTTTTTTTTTTGCAAACCCAAGGATTATAATAGTACAGGAAATCAAACTGTATTTATAGACTGGACACCAGCACACCAGCATGCTTTCTTAGCTCTTCAAATCTCCCAACAAAAATAAAAACACCAGCAATCAAACGGGTGAGCAAGAAATGACAAGTGTTTTGACAGCTCTAGAATACTTTGAGGTATTTTTAGCATATTTCTGAGTCGTATTAGCTTAACCTGTAATAGAATATAAATGAGCCCATATGGCACAGATGTAATTATGCTCCATGTGAGAAATCCCTGTAGTAGGTTGAGGAGGGGGTTGGAGGAGAAGAATACACCAGCCCCCACCTCCCTCCCCAACCTCTCCCCCTCACCACATGTGCCTTCTGGAGGGCATGATTTACACATCATTTGCATTGAGAAGAATATGAAGAAACACATTGCTAACAACACAGTACTGAAAAGGGCAAGCAAAAGATTGGGGATTCCTAAGGGTGCTGCTCTCTGTGACTGACATCCGGTTAGGAGTAGAGGCAGCTTCCCCTGGGGATCACATTTGATGAAGCGATCTTTGATTATGTGGGCATAGCAATCATAAGGCGTAATTATTATTACTGCAAGAGAATGGGCAACAAATCTCTGGGGAAAGCCTCTGTCATAGACACTTTGCTGGCACATGCTGGAAGCGAATGTTCTCCCAAGGATCATTTTCATTCCAACCTGATATTTAGCTGAAGCTTCTTTGACTACCAGTCATGAAACATTAAATATAGATTAGAGCCAGAGAGATGTTGAAAGTTGAAATTCACCGGAGGTGCACGCTTGTGTCCTTGAGAAACAACCTCGAATGCTGTCCAGATGTTGCAGCAGCAAGGCAGAATGGTCCCAAGCTGCAAGGAGGCCACAACAGAGGAAAGAGGAGATGTTTAGCATTCCACCAGCCTTCTGTTTGGTTTATTTGTACTACATTAATTTAGCAGAGAATCCTAACAGGCTGTTAGTGGTAGATGTTGCAAAGTGTTCACTACCCCGAAAGAATGAAGAAATGCTTTTGTGCCAAGAAGAGGAGTAATTCAAAGCACGTAATTGATTTCCTACAGTTTCAAACTGTGATAAGACTAAGGTCTAGCAACAGAAACATATGTTAGCAGTTTTGTCTGTGTTTCTTGATGAATTAAAAAAAAGAGCACGCCCATAACTAGTAGATGGTTATCTTACTTTGAACATCTCACTAGATAGTAACAGATACTTGCAGTGGAATTTGGAACAAATTGGTTTGATTTGGAATGGTTTGCAGAGGGCAGCTGTGCTGTAGGAAGCAAAATTCATTGCCCAGGTGTGTGATGGAAACACCTCTCCCATTTCCTCAAGGAACTGGGTGTACTGCATTTACATTCAAGACTCTCTCCACTTCCCTTACCTCACCCACTTTTGCAGAACATGAATCAGAGGGAGGCTCTTCTGGTATTAGTTAGCATTCAACACGCTTTACTCAGGGAAAACTCTTGCTCACTATCACTCCCAGCAAACCAGAGATATTAAACCAGTCACCCTAGAGGCAACTGACCAGTGTTCTTCTTGTTCATAGGAAACAGAGACAGAGGAGATGAGGAAGTGAGCACCATGTAGGGATAGGAAGTGAGACCTAGGAACTCCTTGCCGATGAGGGCTCCTTGCCGATGAAAAGTGCTGGCTTGGATGAACAAAGAGTTTTTATTCCCATAGATCTTTAGAAACAGGAGGTACTGGTTAATTCCTCAGGTCTCCCTGGAAGCAAAGAGCTGGATTAGATGATATGCTGACTACCCTCTCTTTTCCAGGTGTCTTTTACCTTCTCTCAAACTAGCATACGAAAATTCTGAATCTCTCTCCCACCAAAAAAAAAAGTGGGGGGTGGGGGGAAGGTGGACCAGAAGCTTTGTCTGAAGTTGCAACAGTCACTGGGGGTCTCTCGTCATAGTGCTTCAGGGCGTAAGGTGATCATTAACAGTCAGCAAGGCAAGTGCCCTGAGGCATGTGAGAGCTGGGAAACAGCAGAGTCAACTCTTAGCTTTTAAGCATCCCTCCTCCAGCTCTTGTTAGAGGCCCCTTCTGCAATGCCAATTCTGTGTTTATACTGATGTTGGAAATAGATATGTATGGAATAACCCCAAAGTCATGTTAAACAAATACAATTCACCAAAAAGGAAGAGCCAGTCCCCGCCAATTTTCATCAATCTTTGTTCCACTTATGTAAGCGCCCTGGCAACTGGGCGCAAAAACAACCTCAAGAAATATCATCATACTCCATCAATGGGTAGCCCTCTGACGATAGGTTTGGAGTTGGGTTGAAGGGTGGAGTGGGAAATGTTTCACCAGGGAGGTGGCCCTTGAATTGGCTCTTACAGGGTAGAAAAGAATTTTGTTGGAGGTTTGGGGTGCTAAGGAGGAGATTCCTGCAGCTGGATGGCACACTTGAAAGCACAGAGACTTTGAAATCGCAAGTTATCAGGGAACTGCAAATAGTGGGGTAAGGCTAGAGGGTAGTAAGTAAGTGGGGAGAGAAAAATAAGCTAGATGGATAGAAGGTGGTCATCCTAAGTTTTCCTGCCATTAAAATGTCCTGAATAGAAGTAAACAAAGGATTGAGCAGAAGTGATCAAATCAGTTAATATTATAGTGGTCTAGGTGTGAGAGGATGAGTTCCTGAACCAGGGCAGTGACAGTGGGGATAGAAACTACAGGAGGAATAGGAGAGAAGTTAAGGTGGTATAATGTACTGGACTTAGTAGCTTTTACAATGTGAAGAATGAGGGCAAAAGGGAGCCTGGAATGATTCACAAGTAGAGTGAGCAAACAGCAAATACTGTCCAAATCACTGAATTTCATCTCCAAATTGATTGTTGTGTTACTTGAGAAGGAAGTTTCTTTCTGTATTTGATTTTGGTTTGATTTAGGGAGGCTTTATTTGGAATTTCCAGGTATCCCCTTCGTGTAGCAGTCCCTAAGCTTTTTGGCAACAGGGACTGGTTTCATGGAAGATAATTTTTCCACAGATTGGGGGTAGGGAGGATGGTTTCGGGATGATTCAAGTGCATTATATTTATTGTGCACTTTATTTATATTATTATTATATTGTAACACATAATGAAATATACAACTCACCATAATGTAGACTCAGTGGGAGCCCTGAACTTGTTTTCCAGCAACCAGATGGTCCCACCTGGGAGTGATGGGAGACAGTGACAGATCATCAGGCAATAGATTCTCCTAAGGAGCATGGAACCTAGATCCCTCACAGGTGCAGTTCAAATAGGGTTCACGCTTCTCTGAGAATCTAATGCCACCACTGAACTCACAGGAGGTGGAGCTCAGGTGGTAATGTGAGCAACGGGGAGCGGCTGTAAATACAGGTGAAACTTTGCTTGCTTGCCCGCTGTTCACCTCCTGCTGTCCAGCCTGGTTCCTAACAGGCCACGGACCATTACTGGTCTGTGGCCCAGGGCTTGGGAACCCCTCCCTTAGTGGACAGCAAAGAGAAAGCGCCTGGATGAAGGAGAAGAAAGAGGGCAACTGTGCTGGGAACCTTCAGATTGTGGATAGTGGAAGTAAGGTGATGATGGTCACTAGGAGAACCTTATGAAAAAGTAATATAGGCCGGGCGCGGTGGCTCAAGCCTGTAATCCCAGCACTTTGGGAGGCCGAGACGGGTGGATCACGAGGTCAGGAGATCGAGACTATCCTGGCTAACACGGTGAAACCCCGTCTCTACTAAAAAATACAAAAAACTAGCCGGGCGATGTGGCGGACGCCTGTAGTCCCAGCTACTCGGGAGGCTGAGGCAGGAGAATGGCGTGAACCCGGGAGGTGGAGCTTGCAGTGAGCTGAGATCCGGCCACTGCACTCCAGCCTGGGCGACAGAGCGAGACTCCGTCTCAAAAAAAAAAAAAAAAAAAAAAAAAAAAAAAAAGGAAAAAGTAATATAACATGTTCTAAAAGCTTTATTTATTTTATTATTTTATTTTTGAGACACAGTCTCACTCTGCTGCCCAGGCTGGACTGTAGTGGCACAATCTCGGCTCACTGCAACTTCTGCCTCCCAGATTCAAGTGATTCTCCTTCGTCAGCCTCCCGAGTAGCTGGGACTACGTGCACGTGCCACCGCACCTGGCTAATTTTTGTATTTGTAGTAGAGACAGGGTTTCGCCATATTAGCGAGGCTGGTCTTGAACTCTTGACCTCAGGTGATCCACCCACCTCAGCCTCCCAGGGTGCTGGGATTACAGGCGTGAGCCACCACGCCCGGTCCTAAAAGCTTTTTTAAATTATTCTTTCTGACCCAACAAATTACACTTGTAGAAATCTATCTTAACAAAATGACCAAACTGCTTTTTTTCCATTCTCATAATGTTTCAGTGAACATTTCTGTGCAAATAAATGTTTACTGCAACATTATGAGAATGGAAGAAGTTCTACATCATCAATAATTGAAGTGATTAAATAATTGTTCTAGTAGTAGTTAATGCAGGGACATAAGAGAACAAAGTAAAAAGCATAAAAATTGGAAAGGAAGAGGCAAAATAGTCATTATTCACAAGTGAGATGGGTGTACCTGTGGAAACCCGAAGACAATCAACTAAAAACTGGTTATAAACAGTAGAAAGACTCAGTAAATTGACAGATTGAATGATTTGTAAAACATGACAACAGCTTTCGGACCAGTGCGGTGGCTCATGCCTGTAATCACAGCACTTTGGGAGGTCGAGGTGGGCAGATCAAGAGGTCAGGAGATCGAGATCATCCTGGCTAACACAGTGAAACCCCGTCTCTACTAAAAACACACAAAAAATTAGCTGGGCATGGTGGTACGCACTTGTAGTCCCAGCAACCCGGGAGGCCGAGGCAAAAATCTCATTTGCCAAGGAAACATAAATAATTGAATAAATGGAAAGTATATACTAATTTAAAAAGATTTAAATATTTTATTTGAGAGAAAAACTGACTCAGTATTAAAAACTCAATTCTCCCTAAATCAATCTATAAATTTCATGAGTTTCCCTATAATACCAGTATGCTTTTTGTTCTTGATGGTAGTTTTGGGCATTTTTGTTTTGTTTTGCTTTTGAATAGGCAAAATGATTTTTCCTAGTGGTGGGGTTTAAATTTTATAAGATTTAAGAGTGATGAAGGGATACTAATCTTATTGGCCATAATATTTCAGTGAATAAAACCCCTAGGCACTGGTAATTAAGTACATGACTCAATTAATGGAAGAGAACGGCGAGTCCAGAAATAGAATCAAATACTTACTAGAATTTAACATGTGATAAACAGTGCAGCATTAGTCTGGTCTTAAATTCTGAGATGAAATTCCCTTTAGAAGAAAACTGGTAGTATTTCACGATTCAGTGGATTTTGAGTGAGTAATAATTTGCCTATTAGAGAACATTATAATTTTGTTCCATTCTTTACAGCAGGCCAGGATGGGTGTATATTTGTTTCAACGCAATTGTTTTTTCTAATTGGTGTGTCTGTGTGTGTGTGTGTGTGTGTGTGTGTGTGTGTGTATATAAAAGTAGTCTCCACATTTGTATTTATAACCAGATATGCAGTGCGCACTATATGTGTGACATTTTTGCTTAATGCAGTATTCGTGGGTGCCCAGAGAAACAAAACCATTACATTATCATCTTTTTTAAAAGGGTTGATAGGTGAGGCATTTAAAAGTTCTGGCTAAAATAAGGTTTGGGGATTATTAACGGATTTAATTTCTGCAAGCCAACTCCATGACACATTACCATGGCTAGCTAAGCATTAACTGGATTTTCCATCCATTTCCCATATTGTTGAGCCCAACCTTAACTTGTCAGCTTGGGCAAATCCCTTAACCCCTGTAAGCCTCAGTTTCTTCCCCTGTCAAATGAAGGGGTTAGGTGAATTGATCCCTCCAGGCCTTTCTCACTCAAAGCTTCTGTTATTCTGGGTACAGCAGACCATTGCCACACTCTGTTGCACTAAACATAAGGTAAAACAAAAGGAGAAGTGTGCTTAGCTAAAAACAATGCAGACATTTTAGAGTAGTTACCAGTTTAGCACAATGATTGCCAGTCTTTCTTGAAACTGCAGCTCTGTGCCAAAAAAAAAAAAAAAAAGTACGCATCTCAATATTTGTAAATACACTTACTTATAAATTCTACACATGTATTGCTATATGTGTATATATATGTATTAAGGTATACTGCAGTAATGAATTATGTTCATTTTAACACATCCAAAAAATATAAAGTAAGTCCTAGCATTTTCTTCCAACACTTCAGTGGGTCATCTTGTATACCCGCTAGAATGACTGGTTTAGAGATAGAATTAGTTTGCTCTTCAATTAGTATATTTAATAGGGAGCAAACTGGTGGAGCCCAGAAGCTTTTTCAATTAATCTGTGGGTGAGGGGTAGCCAAGTATGCTTGAAAAGAAAAATCTTTTTTGAATCTGAAGTCAGAAAACCATGCTCTGACGATTAGTAGAACACTAACAAAAGTGCCATTTCCCACCCCCAGGGGCTTCTACCACTATCCTTGCCTCTTAATTCTTCGTGCCTTATTTTCTTCACATGTTAAATAGAGTTAATACTACATGGCCCTATAAACCTCACAGAGTTTGTAACAAAATAGATTTTATATGTGATGTATATAGATTATATATAGTAACAAAGTAGATTATATATAGAAACCTATATATAATATAATCTGTATATAATTATCTGTATATAATATATATCATATATTATACAAATGGGAAGTATAAGAATTATTGTTACCAAATGCACAAATACTATACATTCCAATCCAGTTTAACCTTCTACAATTGACCCGATTCTTACGTACATGTAAACCTAACCAAAGAGTACCATGTACTGTATCCTAAATTGATCAAGTTTCTACTTAGGAAAAGGAACAGGGCAATTAAGTTGAAAAGCCTTCTGAGAATACTGTTGAGCTGCTCATCATTCTAACACATTTTATTCCCTGGTACACAAGAGATATTTTAGTGGCAGGGCCCCCCTACCTATTCTGCTTACACCCTGCTCCCCACACCACTCACTCTTAGCCACCCAGCCGCTCTCCTCCAAAGCACCCCACCCTGGCAGGATTGGGCTATCACTTCTTGGGCACTGTCCCATGCTCTGATAATCAACCCTTATCTGCCCTGTGAGCCATTCTTTCAGAACTTTGCCATCTCCTCACTAAGAGAACAGTATCCATGTGCAGATGGCATAAATGTCATTTATTGATGACAGGTTAATGTATGACCTCTGGCCAGGTGTAAGCCTGGGCCCATGAAGCAAGGACTACAGCATCATTGGCAACTGTCCTTCCCCATAGTCAAGTAGGACTCAGCAGGAACCAGTTATTGCTTCTTGAACTCAGGAGAGCCCCCTGCTGGAATCCTACATTGTTCCCCAAACTTCCAGGGTGTCAACCTCTGTGCCTTGAAATTGATGGCAGCTGACATTTATTAACCACTTGATATGTGTCAGGTTTTATTGTAAGTGCTTTCCATGTTTTAATTCATGCAATCATCACAACAATCCTGTGACACTGAAATGGTATATCAGAATGGAAATCAGCTGAATATCAATTCTGGATACAGGTATCATTAATATCCCATCTTGATATTTTGAAGATGAAGAAATATTCTTTTATTCAACAAATATTTTTGAGCTCCTACTATAACCCAGGCACTGTTCTAGGCCCTGAGCATACTCCTATAAGCAAAACACAAAAACCCCTGCCTCCATAAAGCTTAGATAACTGTGAAGGTTAATGAAGAAAATTTTTTGGCAGTGATCTTAAATCAGACCAGACAGTCAGCTACTTCCCCTGCTGGGCCTTGCCTGTCACAGCTGAAAAGCTGCTTCTCAACTTGTGTGGAGCTATCAGAGTTATAGTCATTGGACTGGCACCTCATCTGCTCTCATAGATGGCTTCAGCTCCAGCTTCATTTGCACCCCTGTGGGCACTGGGAGCTGAGTTGCCAAACTTCTTCTCTCATAAAGACTCCAAGAAGTGGTCTGGGACAATGCCAGAAGAGTTCATAATTCTGTCTTTACCAGCTCTGTGGACAGAGGAAGAGTGCTGATGCCGAAACGTTAAAAACGTTATAAAGTCACTTGGAAAGAGCTTAAAACAAAACAAGTACACTTTGCAATGGAAATTTCCAGCTACATGTAAGAATTTACTAAAGACAGAACCTCAACTTGGTTTTAAAAAAGAAGGCAACTTCCCTTTGTGAATTAGGAACAAAGTAAATTAAGATCTTGATCTCATGGGTACTCTACTTATAAAGAAACATCCTACCATTAGCATTTTGACAGAACTGATGTGGCCAGCTGTGATGAGGAAGCACTGTCTTTGTAAACTTTACCTCCAGGCCTTTAACATTCAGACGTCCCTTTGAACCTTGGAAGGCTACTATCTCAGAGAGAAAAAGCAGAAAATCAAATAACTAAAGTGAGGGCACATCAGAACTGCTGGGACAGCATGGCCTTGCTAAGGAAGGTAGGCTGCTCTGGGGTCACCAGCGGATGTTGAATAATTTGCAGATGTAATTTTCTAAACTGTGATGTGGGGTCAGGAGGGGGCTGATGGTGGGGGACTAGGGTCACCCTAACAATGTAAACATTATACTGCTATCTTTGCCCTCATACTCAATTCTTATTTCTTCCTGTAAATTACAATATCTTATATTTTTCTGATTTTAAAACGGTACATGGTTAGAATAAAACTGCAAGCATGGCAAAACTAACAATCGAAGGTGACAGTCCCTCATACCGTGACAATGCATTCCAGTTTGTCCAGGGCAGTCATAGTTTATATATGTTGTCTTGGTGTAATTATTAGTAGCAAACCCTTCATTTTCAAAGGCATCTCTGTTTGTACAATAAATTACATGTTACTCTATTCATAACCTACACCCCAGGTTTAACTATGGTTAACTCGTTCAGTCTAATTTCAAAATTCACCCTTGCCTACTAAATTCAGGAGCTCTGAAAGGTGTTTCACATGTGCTTAAGAGCATAATCTTCACAATTATTGTATGACGCCCCATCTTCCCTTCCCTGAGATTTACTTTGACAGTGTGCAGCATCTGTGCAGCATCTATGAAGGCACTCCTGCAGCCCCTCTGCTGCCCCTGTTGGCACTGGGCCACCTCCTTTTACTGTCAAAGTCAGTCAGCCCCACCTGCACTGATGATGCAGTAACATGATAGCTCCAGCGAACCAAATCCACTCAAATTGCTGCCAATGAACCAACTCTTTCTGCTCCACAAAGTCATAATGAATTCTCCAATGAAGTAGGGCACTTTTCATGGTGCACTTTGTCAATGTAGTGGCACAGCATGCCCAAGATTTTCATTAAAATAAAAAGTAAAGGAAAAAAGGAAAATCTCTTACAGATTTTTTATGAAAACAGCCCTTTTAGTGTTCATTCTCAGGCTGTCTTCTTAGTTGGCTTTAAGGGTAGATCCACGGGTACTATTGGTGTACATCCCAGTCCTGAAAGTCGAGCACTGATCTTCCACCAAGCTGGAGGGATTTGACTCTGGCCTAAGGTAAGTTGTTCCCCAGGAGATGCCTTGGTCCTCATTAAAAGAGAATTCTGGCAGTATTCTATACACAAAGGCATGTTTGACTCATAGTGTGATCTCATTTGCCACATGCAATCATTTAAAAAATCTATTTCTATTAACGGTCCCCTTCCTCTTTATCTTTTCCCCTCCCTCTTCCACATTTTCTTCACAGTATTCCAGTCTCTGTGGTGTTTTATTAGCGTAATGTTTGTTCATTTTCTTACTTCTTGTACTTTATTTTTTATGGTGGTGGGAGAAGGAGGAAAAATCTTTCTTGCCTAATGGTGTCACTTTTCAACTGTCAATTTCTGGCCAACAACACTATGTCATAGCACAGACTCAATGCCATGTGCATGTGAATCCTTAATAATTGCTGCTGTGATTCAAAGAAGAAAGCTCAGGACTTATAATAAGTCCTTCATATTATTACCTTTTCGACAGAACATAAATATAGATGTCAAGATATTTAAAATATTGGGTGGGCTCAGGAAATAGAGACATTTTGTTTTTCATGGCATCCAATAGCTAACCAACAGGAAAGAAAGCAGACAGGAATGGTATTTTTGTCTCTTCAGCATTTGCTAACAGAAAACCTACTTTTCATCGAAGCTGCTTAACTGAATGTACATTAAACAGCAAACCATATCAGAAAAACCTTTAGTTTTGATAATTTTCACTGCTTACATTTTTCTGTCTTGGTGTCTCAGAAGTTTCTCTTGCCATTTAGCCAGTAGCTAACCGTTGCATCCCGATGATACATTCAAACATAAGAATTCAGTGTAAGGTCAAAAAAAAAAAAAAAAAAAAAAAAAAAGACTCTCTCAGATTTGGAAGGAGGGAGTTCTCAAAGCTGCCCACATTCCTGCATACTACAGCTCCACATTTCCTAAGACCCTGGCTTAGTTTGCCAAATGGGACAAGTTAAGATAATTTTAAGCAGCCCTAAATTGCACTGCAGCATTTTGTATGAAGGAACTGAAATTCTGTGCTAATTAGGAATATTTATATCATGGGGAATGTATTGCAGAGTGGAATTTTTAAAAACCAAATTATACTGAAATCTCACCATAACACTCTCCTTAGACTTCCTGCTGTGGGACCTTCTTCATGGTATAAGTGGCTTCTAAAAAGATCTTTTCAGTGCTTCAGGGATGAAACCTCTTGAATAGTGCCTAATATCCCCCAGTTGATTCAGCATTGCAGCCTAGATTTCTATAGAAGTTTCAGGGCAACAAATACTAATAAACCTTGGAATGATTAAATTAATACGGTTTATTGATAAAGTATTACAGTCTATATTTTGGGAGATTTTAAACTTTGCCAAATGTAAGTCATTATTTGATTAGTGCTATGGTTTGGATGTGGTTGGTTCCCACCAAAACTCATGTTAAAATTTGGTGTCCAGTGTAGTGATGTCAGGAGGTGGGGCTGATGGGAGGGGTTTGGGTCATGGGGGCAGATCCCTCATGAATAGCTTGGTGCTGTTCTTGGGGTGAGTTCTCACTTTTTTTGAGACTGAATTACTTCTCACAGGAATGGATTACTTCCTGAGAAAGTGGGTTGTTATAAAGTCAAGATGCCCCTAAGGTTTTGCCTCTTTGTATGTGTCCATTTCCTTTTTAACTTTCTGCCATGTTGTCCTACAGCATGAAAAGCCCTCACCAGAAGCTGAGCAGATGCAGGTGCCATGCTTCTTGAACTTCCGAGGCTGCAGACTGTGAACTAAATAAACCCCTTTTCTTTATGAATTAATCAGCCTCAGGTATTCTGTTATAGCAATACAAAGTGCACTAAGGCAATTAGTTTATGGTAAACTTGAATCGGTACTATCAGATAGATAATTTAATCTGCTGACTGCCTCAGCTGTCCCTAAAATAATGTCTCTGGCTACTTTTAAATATCAGGAACCCTCTTTTTACTTACCGATTCAGTGTTGAATCACACAAAATAGTATAGTATTTATACATATTACATTATTGATCTAAAGTAGATTTAACTCAAATAAAATTTTAACCAGGCAATGTACTAAGCTTTTGGGATATTGAGTAAAACAGAGATTAGTAGACTAGAAAGGAGGAGAGACAATTATATAAGCTGTTACATAAACTGTGACAAGTTTTATGATAACGAAGGTACAGGATGCTACATGAGTGCATAGCAGGGGCACATAAGAGGCTCTGTGGGGGTTAGAAACATATCAGACAGAGATACATATATTTAATGATGACATGTTTTCCCCAAAGCTATCTAAAGAATATCTCCATGCATCTTTGGAAGGTTTGATGGTGGTCAGGTGGACGAATATGATATTTTAGAATCTCGGATTCTAGAAGAACAACAAAAATTTTCCAATAAATAGAAGTACTGGATATTTTTTCTTTGTTTACTAAACACTTAATAATTACATTAAGAAGGCAAATGCACATATTCACATTATCTTTCCATACACAGGTGACATCAAACTGGAAGACAGAGTGGATATAACAGATGATGGAATTAAAACTGAAATGTACTGTTTTCATTCAAAAGGATGAAGTTACCTTTTTTAGTGGGAAACAAGATTAAATGTATCAAGGATACATATAAGGACTTAAATTTAGATGAGAAAGTAGAAGCAAAGGAAAATCTGGTCTGTTCGTGGTTTGCCCAGGGGGAAAAACATCACAATATTCAGCAAAGTTTTCTGGGATGCTATAGTGAATGTGTCTATGAACAAAACCCATGCAGCCTGAGATGACATTAATAGAAATATATAATTTCCAGAGCAGGTGGGTGTTTAGCACATTGATTGGCTAACATCTGAAAGATGATTTTTCCTTCTGGGGGTCACTTTTAAAGAGAGACAGTGACAAACCCACGTGTTTACAGGAGAGTGAGAAGTCAGGAATGATTTATTAAGTCAATTTGATGCAACTACACTTTGTTGAATATTTGCTTTGTGCTGGGCACTGAGGATATAAAAAAGACAGTTTCCTCCTGTGAAATTGATCACGGTGTGCTGGGGAAGATGGACACATGAACAGATCACTGTGATGTATTCATACAATTGCTGCTTTAAAAGTGCTATGGGAACACAGAGAAAAGAAAATTAATTCTGCCTGGGGGTATTAAGAACCTACCAGGAAAAGATAACATCTGAATTTGGCCCTTGAAGCATGGTGTTCAAATTTCCTCAGTGGTAACGGAACAGGGAATGGAGGAGACAAGGACCTGCCAGGTAAAATGAACAGTGAGTCCAGTGTGCCTGGATTTCATCAGGGGCTGAGGGGAAATGGGGCTAAAGAACCCAACAGGGGCCAGCAAGTTTGGATCTAAATCTTTAGAAAATGGGGAGCCATCCGATGCTTCTCATATGAAGAGTGTTCAGCTTGGAGAAGGAACAGTCAAGGTTTCACAGGTGCTTTACACCTTCAGATAACTGCACTGCTGCTGATAGAAAGTAGGAGAACATATCTGTTGAGAAAGGTTCCAAGGAGCAGACATGGTACTAACAGATGAATGTGACAGGCTGATTTTATCCCTTCTATTAACCAGAATAGTCAGCAATGGAAAGGAATGTGTCAAGATCCAGGATCGCCTTGATATTGGTGGGATCACGCAGATAATAGATAATGACACCACAATAGTCAGCAATGGATTCTAACTTGTTTTTAATCTTAGGAGCACTATGGAGTTTTCCATTTATCATTTCACTTTGGCTCCTAGGAATTTGAGAGACAAAATTTTAGCCCACCTCTGGCTAGTATACAAAACCTTATAATATGCCCATTGCATATTACAAGTTATCTTATCTATATTTTCTACTCAGCTAATACTCTAATGTATTTTTACCTTTATGTTATGCTATGCATTATGATGAACCATACGAATGCTTTTTTAGTGGAGTGGTATATAAATATATAGGTAAGTGATGAGTCTAACTAATTCTAGAATCATCCCTTTTTCAGTTTATTCAGAGGTACAAAAACCAACATGAACTTCCCTCCTTTTCTACCATGGAATCAATTTCAGAATATTGACGAAAAGCAAACTGCAAAGCAAAACCACAGTGAGATACCACTTCATGCTTGTTAAAACAGCTATAATCAAAAAGACAGACAATAACAAACGTTGGCAAGGATGTGGAGAAATTGGAACCCTCACACATTGTTGATGGGAATACAAAATAATTGAAGCCACTTTGTTAAAACAGTTTAGCAGTTCCTCAAAAAATTAAACACAAAGTTACCGTATGACCCAGTACCACTCCTAAGTGTATATGCAAGAGAATTAAAATAATATATTCACACAAAAACTTGTACACAATGTTCGTGGCAGCACTATTAATAATAGCTCAAAATGGCAACGACCCAAGTATCTATTAATGAATAAGTAGGAATAAGTAGGTAAGCAATGTGCTGTATTTATACAATGGAGTATCATTTAGCCATAACAAGGAATGAAGTACTGACACATGCTAAAACCTGTGTGAATCTGGAAAACATTCTGATAAATGAAAGAAATCAGGCACAAAAACCAGATGTATGACTCTCTTTATGTGATATGTCCAGAATAGTTACATCCACACTGACAAAAACTAGATCAGTAGTTGCCAGAGGCTGGGGGAGGGAGAAATAAGGAGTGTGTCGTAATGGGTCAGGGTTTCTTTTTAGTGTGATAAAATATTCTGGAGTTAGGTAGTTGTGAGTATTGTACAACTTTTTGGGATACTAAAAACTACTAAATCTTATTTTAAAATTTTATGGTGTATGAATTGTATCTCAGTAAAAAAAAATATTCAAAAAAAATTAGTTGGGGTAGGTGGAATGCGTGGGGGATGGGTCAATTTTATTACTTGGAAAAGGTTTTACTTGATTATCATTTCAACCACCTCTACTTAATTCAAGTGCTGTTTTAACTTTCTTTAAAAATCTCATTTAAAAATGCATGTGCCTTAGCCTTGAAATTAGCATAATTTGCTATTTGGAAGGAATTGCTACTAAATGACCATCTAATAGCCAACTCTTTTTTTATTAGTCATGAACTGCCCTCTGAATTAAGTATTAAGACTATGTACAAGTAATTAATTACATCAAATAAATATTTATCTTTGAAATTCAACATCATCTTTCATAGACTAATTTACACATTAAAATATTTATATGAATACTCTGCAAAATGTTTATTCACATAAACATTTTAATTTAAAAAAATCAAAAATTGTTTTCCATACTCCCCAGCTAGAGTTCCTAGCTAGACTCTAACCTGGCATCCTACATACCTGGAGGAGGTATATCTTTCCAGTATATTACACAGTACAAAGGAAGGGGCTGCTTGAAACTTTCCAAGCTACAGTAAGTTCTAGAATAAAATTATTTTATTCTAAAAAGATTTGGCAGTCTTTTCCTCTGTGCTGTGATTCTTTCCTGTGAAGAATTAACATTCTTTACATTCTTAACATGCTTAAGACAACATGAGTTTAGATATCTTAGATTTTTTTTTAATCTTGTAAAATCAGTTGGGATATATTTTAGTCCTGTCGTACTCACATTTCCCAGTTACCTGGATTAATTGATGTGAACAACAATGGTGCTTTGAAGCTCTCCGGTACAACAGTGGAAATGATCACATTTCTTGGTTAATGAATGAATTGTTCTTTCATAAGGATTTGTTTATGGAAATAAACAGAGTAATACCTTGATTAGTGAATTCCCTGAGAAGGAAGGGCCTTTTAAGAAGTCAGATGTATTAAAAACCTAAACAAACAAAATACTCAGAAAGGTTGGGAAGCTGAGCTGCCTGAGAAGTCTCCATGCACAGCTTCTTCTGCAAATGGCAGCCCCACTGAAAGCAAAGAGGCCCACCCTGGGTAATACCAGGAGCCTTTTAAGTCCCTCCTCTGCCTGCCCATCAAGCTGCCACCTGCTGCACTATCTCCCTCTCTGTGGCTGTTGTCAGAAGCCCTATCTAAGCAAGAGAGAATCTGTATCCTTCTCCTTCACTGTTTAGTGGTCAGTTAACTGATCCTACTCTGAAAGTCTTCTTATAAAAGGGATAACTTTAAGTTAATCTCTAGTTGTGGAATTCAATTTCCCCCCTTAAAAAAAAACAAAAAAACAAAAAAAAAACTAATACTTTTAAAAGAATTTTAGACCTGAGTAAACCACTCGGTGGCCTTGGCCACTTGACTGTTCCTGTTTTAGCCCTTTAGGGACAAAGACTATGTGGACAGAACAGGTCTGCTCCCTACTGAGGGTTCTGTAAAGCTGGTTCTCACAGCTTCACTTCACTGGTGAAGTTCCACAACGTGTTTATATGAGGGAGTTTGCTGGTAAGATGAATCACTAGGGGTTTATCTTGAAGTTGTGTTTTAATCCAGCGTTTCAAAGAGAACTCAAGAACATCCAGCATTAGAACCACCGGAATAGAGGTTCCTGAACCTTTTCCCTGGCCAACAAAATCAGCACCTCTGAAGATGAGGCCAGAAATCCTCATTGTTAACATGCTCTCTGAGTGATTCTTACGTACATTCAATTTTAGGAATTCCTAGAACCCATTGTCACCTCTGATAAATACTGTATATTTTGAGGATCATCTGATTTTATTTTAGTTAGCATTGAATAAGGATCCCCATCATACTTGGTCTTATCTGAGGTCTTCAAACACACCCTACAACTTCTACATTAATTCAGTTTGTCTCTAATGAAGCTGTATGTTATTAAAATACATGTTCTTTATTTATAGAGCCATTAGTACATTCAAGTGACCTCTGGTCTCTTCCTGAATTATCCCTCCTTGGGAAAAAAAGCTATAAAGATGATGAATGATGTAAAATTTTAGAAGAATATAAAGGATGGTGGTACTAGAAGATAACTGCATATGCTAACTTACTATTTACTTATAGAAATTTTGATATATTTCTATATAATTTCCCCAAATTCACATTCTTAAAAATAATGTATATTTGGGGAGAACTATGAACATTTGGAATCTTCTTCTTAAATAATTGCTTTAAAAGGCATATATTTTCAGATAGATTTATATATATATAAATATAGATTTTTATATGTGGAGAAAATATTCACTTCTATTCATAACAGTATAGATAGAAGAAAAATCTTGCAGTTGGTTTTTAGTATAGATTAAAAATCATATTTTAGAGAACATTTTTAAGGATGCATTTGTAAAGCTAGGAAAATCTCTTCTCTAAAAATGTCAACGTAACATTTTAAACTAGGGCAGGTGTATTCATTATCTGAATTTGTATAAAATACAACCCAGGCAATCGAGATTTCTTTTCTTTTTTGACAAAATGTTCAAATTAAAGATCATGAGAAAAAGATTGTCTCTATAAATACGATGGTAACTTCATAAATAATTAAAATCTATAATCACAGCTAGAGATACATACTAGATTAATCGGAGACGAGATGAACTGTATCGACTCTCGCTCCCATCCAGCCCCTCACTAAAGAGCAAAAATGTAATCACTTGACAGAAGTGTTTCTGATGAAAGCCATACAATTATATCATCTGTAGTTTAAGAAAAAACAAAACAAAACAGTGGGGTTATATGTGTTCACTTGGGAGAAAAGGGTTGACATTAGTCAATCTCCATCTTTTTCTGATCTGTTTCTGGGACAGACACAAAATATGAATCTAGAGAAATGTGTATTGAAAAGACATAGAGTAACAAAAAGGGTAGCAAGCCAGAGAATACGTGCAAAGACGAGGAAGAAAGATGACATCTGAAATACAAAGAAATCAGGTAGAGTTAGAGCATGAGGACTGATCTGAAGACCTCTTAACAGAAAATGGGGTAAAGGGAGAGGGGAAATCAATGGGGAATTGACCACTGACAGAAACATACTTCGAGAGAATGAAATGGGGAACTGAAGAAATTCAGGAATCCACTTAAAAAAAAAAGAAATTGTAAAGAATGAGAATGTGGAAGGAATACTTCTAAAAGAAAAATCGTCTAGCTGCAACAGCTAAACATAGATGTGGCAGGTAGAATAATGGCCCCAGCAATGTGTATGCCCTCATCCTTGGAACCTGTGCATACGTTACCTTACATGGCAAGAGGTACTTTGCAGATGTCATTAAGGCTAGGAACCTTGAGATGGGGAATTATCCTGTATTGATCTAATCATGAGTTCTTAAAAGCAGGCAACTATTTCCAAATGGACAGAATCAGACAGGAAGAACTCTACCCAATGGTGCTGCCTTTGAAGATAGGAAAAGTGTGCCATGAGCTATGGAATAAGCCTCCAGAATAGAGGAAATAAAGCTAGAAAAAGTATGGAATAGATTCTCCCTTAGAGCCCCTAGAAAGAAACACAACAATGCAACACCTTGATTCTAGCCCAATGAGACAGGTGCCAGGCTTCTCACCTACAGAACTGTAAGATGATAAATTTGTATTTTTCAAGTTTTTAGTAATTTGTTGCAGCAGCAATTGAAAACCAATATACTAGATCACAGAGGTGACCAAGGCACTAAAATGGCTAGCTACTCTTATATGAGGAATTAATATAATTACTAATCAATCTCTTTGATATAAGCCCTCAATCCTGCTCAACTTCATGCATCAAAATATCTTCAGTCCATATCAGTTGTATCAAAGGAACATTTTCATAATCGCTGTGAAGTAAGTTCCCTTTGGTAATATAGTCAACAAGGACAAACAAAGGATTCTTATAATTGTTCAATTTGTTATCAATTCAGTAGAGGAGTATATTTCTAAAGGGAAATTATGAATCTCTTCCTGGTCATGATTTAGAGTGGCCTCAAAGAGCTGTTTCCATGTTACCCAAGTATAAAACCTACCAATTAGGTCAATTTGTTAGGGGCTGTAAAGAAATTAACTTGAAATTTAATTAGTAGTTCCCCTTTATCCACGGGGGATACATTCCAAGGCTCCCAGTGGATACTTGAAATGGTATAGTACTGAACTCCGTATATATTATGTTCTTTTCTATATGTATCTATGATAAAGTTTAATTTATAAACTAGGCACACAAAGAGCTCAACAATGACTAATAATAAAATAGAACAATTATGACAATATACTATCAAGTTATATGAATGTGGTCTCTCTCTCACAAAATATCTTACTGTATTGTATAGTACTTACCTATTTTAAGACTGTGGTTGACTTGGGGTAACTGAAACCTCAGAAAGCAAAACCACAGATAAGGAGGAAACTACTATACAGTCATGCATCACTTAATGATGGGGATATGTGCTGTGAAATGCATCATTAGCAATTTCAACATATGTGCTGTGACATGCATCATTAGCAATTTCAACTCGATGGTGAGAACACCATCGAGTGTACTTACTTCAACCTAGATGGCATAGCCCTCCTACACGCCTAGGCTATATGGTCTAGCCTATTGCTCCTACGCTACGAGCCTGCACAGCATGTACTGTATTGAATACCATAACACAATGGTAAGTGTTTGTATATCTTAAAGTAGAAAAGGAACAGCAAAAATACTATATTAAAATCTTATGGGCCCACCATCATATATGTGGTCTGTCGTTGACTGAAACATCACGATGTAGCGCGTGACTATAGCACATCCCAAAGCACACATTAATGCATAGAAATGCACTTATGCTTTAAGAGCAACATCACCAATTGATTAATAAAGTACATCTGTGTCATTTAACCTTAAGGTTGCCCATTATCTTAATCTTTTGTGTAAATAAGTCTTGTAAAACGTGCTTAGCCTGAAAAGAGATGCAGGAAAAATATGGCATTAGCTTGCTTGATGCCTTTTCAATTTCCATCAGCAGTAAGGGTGAGTGCTAGAAGCAGGAGGAGTGAGGAAAGAGGGAGGTGGAGGAAAGAAGAGACAGAAAGGAGGAAGAGGGGAGACGAATAGGTAGAAGAAGAAAAGAGAAAAGAAATATGCAGGGTGAAGAAGACTAAGATGTGTAGTTGACTCTAGTGCTAATTACATACTTCATTTCTTTGATTTCCCCCAACAGATGTGAATTAGTGAAAAATGATTATTATTACTATTTTAGGTAAATGGCTTTGAGGCTAAGAGCTGGTTGGGATTCAAGCCAGTTCTTGCAAGTCCAAGATTCTTTCCAAGATGACATTCGACTTCTCTGTCCAATTCTCTATTATCTTGAAATTTATTTCCTTTTTAGAGGAGGAGGAGGAAAGGTCATATTTAAAATCCAGGGTTATGTCCCTATTTGAGAGATGTTTTCATTCAGTTCTTCTACTCACTCCTACCTGGGCTAGCCCCAGGAAAGAGTAGTTGATTTTGGTTTTCATTATATCCCTTCCCTTTTTCCCCCTTCCAATGCAAAATGACCCCAACTTGTCTACCTGTAGGACATGAGCCTCCCGTCTCCCAGCAAGATGCTCACATCTGCCCCAACTCGTCAATGAACAAATGAAGCAACACAGCTCCTGGGCACTGTCCCACTCTGTGAGGACTCTCAACCCAGAAGGTCTGTCTGTGAATTTGTCACATTTGGCCCTGGAACGTACTCTTAAGCTCCGTTCTCCTCTGACCTCAGAACACTCCCATAACAATTCTTGCTCCATTCCAGCCCTTTCAGAAGAGGGCCTTCTTTCTCCTAACTAGAACTTAGCCCCCTCTCAAATGTCATAGCAGCTGTACTGCAGACTAATTCATATGAAATTTACCAGGTCTGGAAAAAATTTAAACAGAAAATATCCTAGGTGTACACAGGAGAACCCAAGTGTGGTGATGAAATCAGAGAAGAGGTGACTAGGAAGACAACAGAAAGGCCTCCAGTCATTCTGGGGCCCTTCAGTGACTGGAACATGGTTTTCTAAAGGGGAGGCAGTCAATGCCGAGCAGAAGCCTTCAGACCTTCAACTTCCTCCTTAATTAGCTTAACGTGAATGATAATTCTCACATTTTTACAGAGCTTCACCATTTACAATGGGGCTTTTATATCTATTACTTCATTATTGTCTCTATTTGATTCATTAGGTCCTGTGGGTCAGACGCACTCAAGGTCCCTTAAGCAAATAAATCAAGACTAGAACCCAGGTTTTTTGTCTCCTAGGCCAGAGTTTTTCCTCATACCACAACACCTGTGATGATGCAGGAAATGTGTAAAAGAAAACGGAAGTGTGAAATATGAAGTATAATCACATAATACTAATAAATGCCTTTCAGAGATTTTTTTAAAAATTAAACTTGCTTAATGTTATTTACAGATTTTTTCCACTGAAATTATGATACTGTATGTCCCTGTCTAGATTTGAATAATAAAAGTTTTATTTCATTGCCTGCTATGAGTTGAATATTTATGTCCCCCCAAATGCATGTTAAAACCCTAACCCTCAATATGATAGTGCTTGGAGATGGAGCCTTTGGAAGGTAATTAGGCTGAGATGGCATCATGAGGGTGGGACTCTCATGATGGGATTAGTGTTCTTATAAGGAAAGGAAGACAATGGTCTCCTTCTCTTCCCACCTGCATGCACTGAGGAAAGGCCATGGGAACACAAAGCCACAAGACAGCTGTCTGCAAGCCAGGAAGCAGGCCCTCATGAGGAACTGAATCTGTTGGCATCTTGATCTTGGAATTCTCCATCTGTGAAAGGACTGTGAAAATTAAGTGTCAGTTGTTTAAGCCACCAAGTCTACAGTATTTTGTCACAACAGCCCAAAAGACTTTAGACACTATGCAATATTATCAGGCTATTCATCAATCTAAAAGAAAATTTGCAGGTCAAAAATAAAGCCCACCAGGCGTGGTGGCTCAATCCTATAATATCAGCATTATGAGGCCAAGGCAGGAGGATCACTTGAGACCACGAGTTCAAGACCAGCCTAGGCAATACAGTGAGACCTCATTTCTACAAAAAGTTTAAAAAACTAGCTGAGTGTGGTGGCGCATGCTTGTAGACACAGCTACTTAGAAGGCTAAAGTGGGAGGATCCCTTGAGCCTGGGAGGCAGGTTGCAGTGAGTTGTGAACGAACCACTGCACTCCAGCCTGAGGGTCAGAGAGAGACCCTGTCTCAAAACATAAAAGTAAAAATAAAGCCCATGTAGTATACACAGTAAATTCATATTTTTCTCAATTGTATTTTATAAATTCAATATATTTCACTATTTTAAAAAGTATATTTGCAATTTTAATCACTCCTCCAAAGCAGGGCCTCTCAACTTTGGCACTTTGGATAAGATAATTCATTGTCATGGGCTGTCCTGTGCATTCTAGAATGTTTAGCAGCACCCTTGGCCTCTACGCATTAAATGCCCATAGCACCTGATATAGTTTGGGTGATTGTCCCCCCAAATCTCATGTTGAAATGTGATCCCCAGTGTTAGAGGTGGGGCCTAGTGGGTGGTGTTAGGGTCATGGGGGTGGATCCTTCATGAATGCCTTGGTGCCCTTCTGTGGTAATGAGCCAGTGCTCACTCTGTTAGTTACCAGGAGGTCTGGCTGTTTAAAAGAGTTTGGCACCTCCCTCTCTCTTGCTCCCTCTCTGGCCAGGTGATAGGCCTGCACCCCCTTTGTCTTCCACCATGAGTAAAATCTTCCTGAGGTCTGGACTAGAAGCAGATGTTGGCGCCATGCTTCTTATGCAGCCTGCAGAAACGTGAGCCAAATAAACCTCTTTTCTTTATAAATTACCTGGTCTAAGGTATTTCTTTATAGCTATGCAAAGCTATGCAAAGACTAAAACAGCACCCTTCAGTGCTCAGTTATGACAGTCAAATATGTGTCCCAATATTGCCAAATGTCTCCTAGGGAACAAAATTGTCCCATATTAAGAATTAGCTCTAGAGTCTAATGTGTAGGTACTTCTTGCAATAATTACATTATCTATGTGTCTTTTTAAATTCATTTACATTGAGTTTAATTAAGAGATAGCAAGAATAATATTGTGGTTTCAACAATAAAGGCAGTGAAACTGCATGTGCGTTTACAAGAAGGATGACATTAAGCTCAAAAAAGAAGTGGACCAATTCTGATGGAGGAGTTTCATATAGAAATGTGAAGGTCTACATTCACATTTCCAGGGAAACCCATCGTGAAATCCATTGTGAAGGATGGCATGGTCCACACTGTGTATTCTACAATTTTCAATAATCACAGTATAATTTTTAAGACTTAGCTTACTTTTTCCTTTTTGTAGATACAACTTTTAATTTCAGGAAAGATATGGGTGTTAACCCTACTTACCTTGACAAAAAGTATAATAATTAAATAAACTGTTGATGTACAGCCATTTGGGGAAATCTCTGCTTGAGTTTATAATCTCATCCTAATGTACTGCTTTATTATACAAATACACACACTCGCGCGCACGCGCAGAAGCCTGATAGTTCCTTACAATCTGGTAAACTTTAACATCAACTTTTTACAAAACGATTATTTATTCCAAGGGAATACTTTTTGAGAGCCTTTTCTAAAAGCACCTGTTTAACCTGATTTCATGAACAGGGTTCAGTGGCTAGTTAGAAGCCTGTATTTATGCCTGTATCATTTCTTCGGGAGGCAAAGGCTAAAGGTGGAATGCCCAAGATAATCAAGGTAGTTTGTTCCATTTTATCTTCATGTTCTACTCAGCTTCTGTACTCACTATAAAGACCAGTTACAAAGGGTTGTGTTCATTGACTTTTAATCTGGTAATTAAAAAGGCTACGACCACCGTGGAGTACTTTCGATGCTGGAGCAGTGACCAACATGTAAGCTTTTACTCTATTTTGTAAGAGTACAATTTAATCCATGGAATAGGGTTTCCAATTATCCCAGTTTGCCCAGGACTTCCCCAGTTTTACTACTAAAAATTCCCACATGCCAAGAAATCTCCCAGCCCTGGGCAAACCTGGACAGTTCGTCATTCTATCTGAGGGGCCCAGAGTTTTTGACAGAATATTTGGTGAAGTTAACTTTCTAAAATATTTCCAAGAGTTGGAAAGATAAGGTCAAGAATAGTCCCCAAACCTACTTTTTAAGAAAAAAAAAAATCCTTATAATGATCAAGCAGCACATGACATTTAGAATATGTATCTAACTAGCCTGTATGACTTCCAGGTATTTGCTACTGCAATTGTAAAGACAAGCATTTCCAAGGGCAAGAGAACAGTCTGTCTCAGAGTGCTTCATTTAAGCAAGGACATGCTGCCAACTTGAAAGGAAATAAAGGCCACACTTTGTCTATGGGGGGATCCTGCAGTTATTCCCCTGCAAATTTAATTCAAACAGGTATTGAGATCTGAAACATGGAGATATCCACAAATTAGATGATACTTGGTTTTTAAAAAGGAAAGAAAGAAAATCCAGGCCACAGAGAACTATATCAAAGCAGCAATAGTGGTTCCTTTTCATGTTAATCACTGTATTGCTATGAACATGTTTTGAAAGTCTATCCTATGAATGAAATTTATTGAGATCTGTTTTATAAAATACACATATAAATTTTAAAACAAAACTATTGTTTTCAGGTAAGTCAATTTCATCTTTTAAAAAAATGTGTATGCAAGATGTACAAATCAGTGCTATTTTAATACTTTGCTTTTAGAAATATTATACAAATATGTCATTCAACTAGTGTATTAATGATACCTCAGGAAAATGCAGTCTTACTTAAATTTTGTCATTCAAAAATATACCTCTTTAGAATACCAATGAAATAATTTATTTAAAGTAATCTCTTTTGGAAAATTGTATCTTATTCTTTCAAGCAATTTAAGGATCTGCTTGACTCATAAAACTGACGATGACCCACAGAATACTTATTATATGTTCAATGCGTACATGTATAAGTACATGTACTTATAAACTGTATTTGAACTTATACATTGTATTACATTAGAAAAATTTCTTTTGAGAAACCCTTTTGTTTGATGTGTTATTAGGGTTCCAAACCAACCTATAAACAAAGATCCCCAGAGGAAGTATTATAACTGAATAGCAACTTGATTCTGTAATGGAGTAGAGACATTTGTCACCAAAAAACATGATACAAGTTAGAAAAATTACTCTAGAAATTGTGTTTTAATTTCCAGGTTCTAAGCAAGCTGTTTTGTCACTATACTTGTTAAAGTTTAACATATCCATTGTCAAAGGTATGACCAAAGTGAATAAAAATATTTAAGCCCAAAAAGTTTAAGGGAACTCTGAGACATGATTGACGTTCAAGTACCATTTTTCAAATTTTAAGGGCTATTGGCATCTGCCAACATTCAAAACAAAGATATATATCTTGGGAGTCATCAAAATAAACTTTACTTTTTTGGTACTTCCCTTGTAAGATCCCATTTCAAATGTAAGGACATTGAAATAAAAGCCTTCAATTTAAGATAGTATTGCAATTCCTTTTTAGTCATGTAACTAGAGAATTCTAATATATATTCCATGTCTTATTTTGGTTCCTATACATTAATCCTGCAAGCCTTTGACATTAGTGTATTCTGCAAAGTATTGATTGACAATATCACCAGTGTCCACCTCTAGACATACGTACAACTACATTTTGCTTCTAATCTCTCAGACCCCAGTTACAGAGACTATTATAATAAGAAATGTATCAGAGATATTCAATGCCATGATACTGGTTTCAATTAATTGCATGTGCATTATATAAATTGTGGCCAGTAGTCAACAGATGGATTAGAAGGCAATAAAAGTAGCTGAAACTGAACGCAAATGCACACACAGTAAATATGCATCTTAAAAAAAAATGTATACCAAGGTTGAAACATGCTACCAGGGAAGGTGATCTGCCACCACTCAAGTCCTGAAATGACTTATGATATAGTCTATTATTTTTCTTAATTGGCCACCAACTCTTCATTGTAGTCTCCTTTCCTAGTTAAATGCTGGACATTAAGAGTGATACAACTACATCAGAAGGCTCCAGTACTTACAGTGGAGACAAAAGGACCAGGCCAGTAAACTCAGGCTGACAAGTGACTACCATAGGACAAGCTGAAAAATCTGGCCCGGCTCTTTTGCATATGTTTGACACTGGCCGGCTCTGAAATTAAAAATATGACTCTCTGTCCCCACAAAGTTTAAGTGAAAAACTACTTTTTAGAAAGAGCTTCAGAAGTCTTTCATACTACTTATATATTTACTCCAAAAGCTAAATTAAGTACACTGTGAGGGGGGAAATTGACCCCAATTTATAGCTGGTTTAAAAAAAAAATAGGCAAATTGAACCATCTGAAAATAGGGTTTGTCATGGAAACAACATGCTAATGGAACAGTATCCCAAGTAGCCTTATGGTTTTCCAGACACGTCCTATTTTGCCACCAGTATTAAAATAAACAAAAGAATACACTGGTTTTCTATATACTACATCATTTAAAATAAATTGTTTTCTAAAAACAAAGGCTGGTGGTGACTTAAAAATGTCTTCTAAAGCTATATAACCACAGCATGTAAAACCTTTCTGCATCAAATTCATAGTTACATCATGTTAAGGACACCTACAATAAGACTGCTTTAAAATATATTTTTGGATAGCAATTAATGCCAAAAACATATTTTTCCGGAAATTATCTAATTGAACTACTTGGTGAGGAGATAGGTATGTGTGAATTTGGCCTAAGAATACTATTTGTGTGTGTGTGTGTCTATACAATAAAACCTTCTGTCTACTATATTATGTTAATGTAACACAGAAAAAGGGAACACAAAATTGCATCTTGCTACGTAAAATAAAATGCTACATTTTTAGTAAGATTTAATTTTTTTCATTTTCCTTAAAATGAATAATGACTTATAAGACAATTGCATTATAACATGGAAAGTAACTCTATTGTATCAATGATCTTCATTTTAGTTCCTTGTCATTTTATCACAAAATGTTTTCATGGGAAAATTTAGTAAAGGTTTTTTTAACCTGCAAAGGTATTTGAGGTTTTCCATCTAGCATTTTCCATTTCTCATAACCATATTTCCATATTATGAAATTTAAGTAAATTTTACATCTCTATTTTATAAAAATTAATGCATATATACTTATGTGTATCCTTATCTGTATATACACATATATACACCCATGCATAAATTCTGACTAAGAGTAGACCAACTAGATAATTTATCTGGAGAAGGTTCCTTGAACAATTGAAAAAAGGGGTCTTCAGAAGCAAACAACAGAACAGCCTTACAAACCCAATCGCTGTTTAAAATGTTTATGAACACATAGCCAGTTAACCATTTATTGATTGCCTATTTATGGTTTTGTAATATCCAAGATTATGGAAGAGATAAGATAATACCTCTAAAAAATATGAGAAAGGTGATTATTTTAAAATAAGCCTCCATAATATAAAAAGTCATGTAAATTTACCTTCTGAAAGAAAAGAAAGCTTTAATATTAAAATTAGAGTTCTCTTTTAATCCTCTGAGTAAAGAAATAATTTGCAAACTTCTATTTTCTACTGTCATGAAAACAGGTCTTTTCTTGGGACTTCACAAATGTCAATCACAACAATGCAAACAGAGTAATTCTTTGGAAAGACTGATCTGAGGGCTTAAGGGTAGACTTTTTTCATTGAATTCCTGAATTTTTACACTGTGGGATTGGCTATGAGACACCATAAAATGTAAAATAGTTCAGACAGCTCAAGCTCTATTATTTTCAGGCACAAAAACCATATAATTTTGTACAAAACTTTGAATTTTTTATTTGCGAAATTAAAAATACGGTATTTTATATATATAAACTTCTATTCCTCTATAAATATAGATGATTTTGTGATAGTGAACAGAATAAATGTATACCAAATTCAAAGACCAATATCATTTTAGCGTATGACAGACATAGATAAATTTAGGTCCTAAGTACCGGCATTTAGATAAATTCTTAAAGTTTAAAACAATACAATCAGGAGGACTGCTTTTATCCTCTTCTTCACAGAGAACTAAAGTGAATATTTTTAAATGGCTTTGTAAGATTTACATTTGACACATTTCTGTAAATCCAAAAGAGGAGCACACAGGATTTAATGCAGTAGACCTGCACACATTTTCCCTTTAGCATGCATGCCCATATCTTGTTTACTTCAGGCCCTATCTCCCCATCAATTATTCTACCTTCTTTAGCTCCTGAAATCTTATCAGGTTATTATTGGTGGTGTGGATTGTTCCTCCCTCACAATGTGTTGCTGAATAATAATCGTAATAAAATGTTGAAAGTGTTCAACTTTTACATTTTAATGTTTCTGATATATGTCTAGTTATTTGATTAAAAATAAGAAAATAGCACTTCAATTTGAGGAAGTCCATTACACTGAAATATCCTTCAAGTTTTCAATTTCTGTTTACATTTTACTGTCTTGTTAAGGAAAGCAAAGATCAACTCCTTAACAAAGCTTTCCAGGTGATCTCAACATTTCCATTTTACAGACCGGTAAAATCTAAGGGCAGGCTGTCTCATTCCTAAAGGCAGGTTGCCAGGCATCCGTATGCAATTAGAATTAACATTTTATAACCCATATCTTCAGTCTCTTCCAACCCACACAAAGCTTCATGCTTCTTCCCAAATCTCAGTAACCACATCTTTCCATGACGCTGGCCAAACCCATACCAGGTTTTAGACACTAGAGAATGAAATGAGCTCACCCCTCAAAAATTAGACTTCAAAAAGTTTGGCATTGGTTCTCTCACTCACCCTGTAACCAACTAAGGTGGGAGAAGGGAGTGTCTGGGCGTTGAGGGTGACCTTGGAGGGAGGCTGAGACTGCCAAGGCCCACACTCGTGGGCTCCCATGAAGTTGGGGGAAAGTTCTGGACAGTTAAAAATCCAGCTTCAGGAAGTCGAAACGATGGGCCTTCGCAATCCACCGCTGACCAAGGGAGGAATTGGAATGTACGGGGGCCCACCTCCAGATTTGGAAGCTTTGTGGAGTACTGTACCATAAGACCCCTACCTCAAGCCAGGAAAGGGAGGAAGGGGTCAGAAGGAGGGGGAGGGGGTAGAAGGAGGCGGCGGGAATTGACCTGGCAGCACAGCCCTAGTCGCACCCCGCAGTGCTGAACTCGCTCCGGAGCTGGCGCCCAGCCGGCCCGAGCACTAGCGTCAGGGAGAGGCGCGCGAGGACGACCAGGAGCGCTGGGCGGTTGCACTCCAGTCTTAGCTCCTTTGCAATACTCCGAAAAGGGCAAGAAGGAAAAGCCTCAAATGGTTAAACCGCCCTAAATAATTAAAAACTTTTGAAAAAGAAAAACGCGTGATCGGTCGTCATTTAAATACAAATATACTTACAAAAATCTTACACAGGCTATTTACAATCATAAAAGCGAACAGTCCTGGTACCAGAGTGTGAGGGCAAGAGGTCTGTCCATCCTCCCTCTGGCAGTCGGGCCCTCGTGTCCTTTTGCCTCAGGGACGGAAGCTTTTGCAGGAGCTGAGTTCTTCAAAGGAGCCTGCGAAAGAGAGTTACCTAGTGAGGAAGCCTCGAGATGTCAGGATTGGCACGAACTCCACGGGGCTGGCTTTGGGCAATGGCTGCGCCCCGGCCGAGGCCTGGGCATGGGCTGAGCCCCAGGTCTCAGACGGTAGTCTCCCCTTGTTTGCTGTTGGTGAGCCTCGTATAGAACTTCCTCCAGGAGTTGAGGGTCTTGCCGGACCAGATCCAGAAGCCCGACGTGATGCCCACGATCAGCGTCATAAGGTACTTGATCATGAAGACCGTGAAGTCCGGGCTCATGGGCGGGTGCGGCGGGGCGCCTCCGCCCGCCTGGAGGTGAGGGCAGGGGATAGCGTAGCTCTTGCAGCTCTGGGCCACCCAGCTGCGTTCCCACTGGTCCCGGAAGGCCTGCTCGTAGAAGTAGCAGGCGATGACGATGGTGGCTGGCACAGTGTACAGCACGCTGAAGACGCCAATGCGCACCATGAGCTTCTCCAGCTTCTCGGTCTTGGTGCCATCGTGCTTCATGATGGTGCGAATGCGGAAGAGCGACACAAAGCCGGCCAGCAGAAAGGACGTGCCGATAAACAGGTACACGAAGAGGGGTGCCAGCACGAAGCCACGCAGCGCGTCCACGTTGTTGAGCCCCACGAAACACACTCCGCTCAGCACATCACCGTCCACCTGGCCCAGCGCCAGGATGGTGATGGTCTTGATGGCCGGCACAGCCCAGGCGGCCAGGTGAAAATATTGTGAGTTGGCTTCGATGGCCTCGTGGCCCCACTTCATGCCAGCCGCCAGGAACCAGGTGAGCGACAGGATCACCCACCAGATGGAGCTGGCCATGCTGAAGAAGTACAGCATCATGAAGAGGATGGTGCAGCCCTCCTTCTTGGTGCCCTGCGCCACAGTACGTGCCCCGTCCTCGGTGAACTTGTCGTTACACACCACTCGGTCCTCCAGGAGGAAGCCGGCGATGTAGGCCACGGCTACGGCCGTGTAACAGCCGGACAAGAAGATGATGGGCCGCTCCGGGTAGCTGAAGCGCCGCATGTCCACCAGGTACGTAAGCACCGTGAAGAGCGTGGAGGCGCAGCACAGCACTGACCAGATGCCAATCCAGGTGCGCGAGAAGCGCAGCTCCTCCGGTCCGAAGTACATTAGCCCGTACACCTTGGTCGGCTCACAGGGTGCGCCGCAGTCCTTCTCCCCCAGGAAGTGGTAGTTGAGGTAGGAGGGCACCTTGAGGGCGCGCGGGCAGGAGAACTTGCCTCGCTCCGACGCGCTGGCGCCCCCCGGGAAGCCGCCACGGTGCCCTCCGCCGCCGTGCTGAGGGTTGCTTGTCCAAAACTCTGGAAGCAGCGAGGGCGTCGGGGTGCCCTTGTCGGACGTGTTCTGGCCCACGCACAGCTCGCCGGCGCCGTGCACCGGGAACTTCTCGCACTTGAGCGTGTCTGGCCACTGGAAGCCGAACTTGTTCATGAGCGCCTCGCAGCCCTGGCGCGCGCGCTCGCACAGGGAGCGGCAGGGCGGCAGCGCTTGCTCTAGCACGGTGCACACAGGCGCGTACATGGAGCACAGGAAGAACTTGAGCTCAGCGGAACACTGCACTTTCACTAGCGGGTAGAACTGGTGCACCTCGAGGCCCGCGTCCTCCTGGTTCGTGTGGCCCAGCAGGTTGGGCATGATGGTCTGGTTGTACGCGATGTCTGTGCACAGCGGGATGGAGATGGGCTGGCAATAGCCGTGGTCCGGGATGGAGATGCCCCGCTCACCGTTGTACTGCTGCCCGCTCTGTTGCTGCTGAGGCGGCGGCGGCGGCGGCGGTTGCTGCCCCGGCCCGGGCCCCTGGCCTGGCCCCTGGCCCGCCGCCTGCGCCCGGACCCCCAGCAACAGCGGAGCCTCCAGCAGCCAAAGCAGCAGCAGCAGCTGGCGCGCCAATCGCCGGGGGTCAACTGGGGGGCGGCGGCGGCCACCGGCGTCCCCGCTCCCCTCCTCCGCCAGCCGGGCCGAGAGCGCCCCGGCACAAAGTTCCCAGCTCACGCCGCCGCCGGCGGCCCGGGACTTCTTAGGCACCTCCTCCTCAGCCATACTTTCTCGGCTCCTCTCCTGGCGCCGCTGCGCTAGGGCTGGCAGGGGCACGGCCGGCGGTGGCACCCCCTGCGGCCAGGGAGACCTCTGCGCCGGTGCCCTCCGTCGAGCCCAAGCCGCGTCCGGCCCGCTCCCCCGGCTCCTGCTGTGCGTACCGCAGCCGCCGCCGCCGCGGAAACTTGCGATTCATGAAGCGCGGGCGGCGGGGAGAACCCGGGTGGCTCGGGTGCGCCGGGGTCGTGTCCCGCCTTCCTGGCCCTCGGCTCACTGGCTCCCGGCTGGCGGCGCCGCGCTAGTGGCCGCGGCCCCGTAGAGAGCGCAACTCTCCGCAGCCCAGCCGGCTCGGCTCCCCCCTGCGCCTCCGCCTCCTTCTCCGCCGCCGCCGCCTGACCATTTGTGTCAATCCCTCAACTCGCTCCCTCTCCTCTCCCTCGCGCGCCCTCGGACCGGTTTCTAGGCGCCCCGCAGTCTGTCTTTCACCAGGAGGGAGGAGCCTTGAAACCGACGCAGAACTGGAGGCTCAGGGACCGTCGCCCAATCGCGGCTCCGGCTTCCCGGCGCAAAGGGAGCCGGCCGCCTCCTAGCCTGAGCGAATGCCAGCGGCTGGCGGGCGGGGTAGGAGGAGGCGGGAGGAGGAGGAAGTGGTGGTGGCACTACTCAGGCACAAAGAGTAGGATTGCTATGAAGCGGGACAGGCTTGGTTGCTTTTGCTTTTTCAGAAGAAAAGGGCGAGGACAAGTAGGAGAATGGTCCCATATGCTACTGGAGATAATGAATAGGAGTCAGAGGACCGCGGGACTTAGCTTTTCTTTTCTTGTATCCATTATCATGTTTAAAAATCCTGCTCTTAACGCTGGTTACCAACAGCAAACCGGGTGCTGCTTCCAGAACAGATGCCTTTGACTTAAGGAGCGCACGGTTTCCTTTGAGTTTGTGTCTGTCGAGGTTTTGTTTAAAATATTACATTAATAAATCCTCTAGTTCACTGACTGGGCTTGGCGGGCTTTGGTCGCGCCATTTCCCCAGAGGAGACGTTCACGGGATTGCTGTCAAATGAAACAAAACACAAACTTTGATGGAATTTGGAAAGTAAAGCCAGATGCGCCTTCTGCTAATATCATTCTTGTAGTCAAACTCCTTTTTTGCTGCCTTTTTAATCAAGTCAGAAACAGAAGCAAAAGAAAACTATCCATTAAATTTTTGGAGAGGAAAACTTAAGAACCCGACGACCGAGGCGGTGGGGGCGCCTCTCTGGGATCGTCCTCGCCGCTCCAGACCGCAGAGGTGGCGCCGGCGGGAGCTGCACTCGCCGGCAGCCTAGGCCCTTGGGGAGCCTTTCTAAACCCTGGGGACGCCCACGGCTCTGATGGGAACTCCTGGGACCTGGGCCATTTAGGTTCCACAGGCTGGGCTACAGAGCTGGAGACGCCAGTTTAACAAACAAAACAAACAGTCTGAAAGCAAACAGCGAACTGCACATTCTCTTCCTAATTCCAAAACAATATAATCCGTCTCAGCAGACGCACATTAATGTTGTTTTCCTTGTAAGATTATTTTAAATGGTGGTTTGACTATGTGATTCAGTTTTATCAGAAAAGTGCCATTGGACTATTAATTCTTCGATTTTTTTTTCTTTTTTTTGCCTGTGAGCAGACTCTATTTCAGCGTACTTTTCGCCAATTACTATCATTCATTTACACATTCATTTGTTTAATAGATACCAACCACCCATTGTGCTATAATACACTCTTAATATACACTCTTAAGTCGTAGAGTATAAAATGAAGGAGACTTGTGCCAGCCCTAGAGGAGGGCATAATACAATGGGGCACAGAAATGCAAATCACTTGTCACAGTGTCCATCCCAAAGCCAAAAGGGCACAAGGAAAGCAACCAGCTCAGATGAAATGGGGTTCTGACGGAGAGGTAGGTGCAAGGTGCAAAAGATTAAATCTCAAATTCACTTGAATTGCCGAAAGCGGCCAGAGAGATGAGTGTAGCTGAGGCACTTTGAGGGGAGACAGGAGGAAAGGTTTTAGTCCAGACTAAAAGGTTTGGGCCAAATTATACAGAAAATAGAAAACTATTGGAAGATCACTTTCCCCACATAAGCAGGGAATGATTTCAGGGTTGCTGAAAGAGGGCTCTTGAGGCAGGCTGTCATTAGGAAGCTTTAACATTCATCTACACATAAAGGTTACTAGTTAGATGGGTGTTACTTGTACTACATACTAACAAGTCTCTGATAATTTCACTACTCAGCATGTTGGTGTCTACACATCTTTACCTACTAAAGCAAAATGACATCTCTTTGTCTCAGATATATGTTATTGTTTTTCAAATGTTTATATAAGCAGTACATTCATAAAACGCATATTGGCTTTAACGTATTTCTGATTGCTAGCATTTTTTTAAAGCAACAGGTACTAAATGCACAATTATGTGAGCATGTGTATGTGTGTTGACTGTAATTTATGACACATTTTGATATTGAAAAGGAGGTTGGGAAGCACAGCTCTCTGAGGTCCTTTGAACCGTTCAGTAAGTGTTCATTTTACACTCTAGGATCCTGGTCCCCAGGCTCCCAGGGACACTTTTTCTCTAGCCTTTCCACTCTGATGCTCATTCCTCTGCCGATGGTATCCTGTGTTTAGGAACTTTATCAAGCCATCTCTCTCCTATCACTCCTGTCTTGGAAAGACTTAACCTGTCTTGTGTTCTATTCTCTCACATCATTCGAGCTGACTAGGCTGAGTGAAAAGTGAATTTATTCTGATGTGTTAATTACCAAGAAGCATCATATGTGTTAAGCATCCATCCCTACCATCACTCCAAATCCTTCTCCTTCTCCCCTAAGGGGTTAGGGCACAGAGAATATGGCAGAGCACTTAGTTCTGTTTCTCAGAGTAGAAGACACTGTCTTGCTTCAAAAGTTGTTCTACTGAAATTCTTGAACTTGTTTTATATTCCACCTGACAGTGAAGTTTACTACGAGGAGGCTCAGAAGTACAGCCAGAGTTAAAAAGAGAGAGAGATGTACCCTAGAACTTAAAGTATAATAATAAAAAAAAAAAGAGAGAAAGAGAGAGAGAGAAAATGTCATTCTTACCAGATTATGAAACTGGAAGCAACCAAAGATGTCATCTAGAAATGAGTTAATTTTCTGCAATCTACAATTAAGAATATTGGACCCAGAAATATTAAGGGATGTGCCTCAAGTTAAATGGCCCTATTTGGCTTGAATATCATTAGAAGCTTATTTTAATCCTTCTATGTTCTTTTAAGTAGCTCTAGTACTTTTAATCTTTTTTTAAAAGTTAGTTTTCTGTGGAAGTTCTCCCTCAATAGAATGTGTAAATAAAAAACCTTATAAAATTTTTAAAAAATCATTTTCTGAGAGTTGTCTTCAAAAGTTTAAAAAAAACAAACTTCATTTTCATTTATTATACAAATAAAATATTTAATTTATCAAAACTATGTAATACAGAAGAAGGTACTAAAATCAGAAACAATTCAGAGTTTTAGTCAGTAATAACCCGAGTCATGAAAGGAGGTCTTTTGGAGGAGGTCATGAAGGCAATAGGTAACAAAATATTAGAAGAGAAATATGAGCAATGTATTTTAACAGAGTATAAAATGTACTATTTTCTCAAGATGTGGAAAAATTTGAGATCCACAGATAAAAATTACTAAGTATGAACTATTATGAACTTGGTAATAAAAATATTTCAGTTAGGTCAAAACTATAAACAACCCAATTCCTCCTTGATACTGCTTTGTCAAGCATCATACTCAGTCAAGTTTTCTTATATCAAAGATCTTGTTTTATCAGGCCTTTCCCAAATCTTCTGAAGTTTCTCCAGACTGCTTATGTCAGGTTGAATGTGGATAATTAGCAGGGATAGAGATCCAGTTCCAATTACATATAGTTGAGTGTACACAGACACACAGGCAGTTAGGTGAATGCTCCATGTGCAACCTGAAGGATCTTAAGCTTTTAGGTGAGTTGCATTTTTGCTGGCTTGTGGGTGGCAGACTTGAATTGTCTTTGTTGAAGAATAGAGATTAACATTGGTTAAGACTATATTTTTGAAAACCTACTGTGTATACTTGGTGTTATTTTGCACGATGTTTCCATACATTGTGTTGCTTAAACTTTGAGGAAGGTGCTAATTATCTTATCCCTTTTTTTTTTTTTTTAGCCTTTTTCTTTTTTTTAGAAGCAGGGTCCCATTTTGTCTCCCAAGCTGGCATGATCATAGGATCATAGTTCGCTGCAGCCTCAAACTCCTGGGCTTGAGCAATCCTCCCACTTTAGTTTCACTCCTTGTTGGGACTACAGGTATGCACCATCATGTCCATCTAATTTTTTAAATTTTTATTGAGACAGGGTCTTGCTGTGTTGCCCAGGCTGGTCTCAAACTCCTGGGCTCAAGCTATCCTCCCACTCAGCCTCCCTATGTTATCTCCTTTTAATAGATGAAGGATCGAAGGCTCAAAGCACTTAAGTAATTTGTAAAGATCCCATAGCCAGTAAGTGCCAGAATGGGGCTTGTGTCTGACCAAGGTCCATGGACTTCCAGTTAGTAACACTATGTGATCGTGTCCAGTGAAAAAATCACAGAAGAAAATGTGGTTTCTGGGAGCACATCAGATGATTGCTCAGTATTTAACATAGTTTTCTATACCAGGATATATATGCTAGGGGCTTAAATGCTGGGATTCACTGATGCATTAGACCACCCTCTCCAAAGGTGTACTGTGAGATAAATTTGTTCAAATAAGTTTGGAAAAAAGGCCATACTCTATGTCCTTATTGGAGATTCACATTAGCCTAATATAATCTCTGAGAAGTGCTGAGCTGAAGAACCCTTTTAAACTTTTGTCTTATTTAGTATTTCCTACATTTGGAATATACATATACAAACACACACTTGGAATACACACATGTACATACATACACATACATAGACACACATATATATTATACTGCATCAATATTTTGCTTGGCATTAATGCTCTGTGAGATTCAACTTGAAAAATGCTGAATTAGACCTAATATATTTTGGATTTTTATTTTATAAGGTTGGACTCTCACCCCTGTATTACTTTTGAATGTCAGGTGTAGAAAGTAAGAACTTGGCCTGCTATGCTTTGAGTTCCTGACTCTTCTTGAATTCCTAGTGAAGGGAAGTTGATTGGTTAAGGAGCTGATAGTAATAGAGAAAACTCAGACCATACTATTCCCTTCTTTCTGGGTGGCACCACCTAGGAGTCTATTATATCGTCTTTTTAGAGACACATTAAGTATAACTCTACTAAAGCTTTCAGCGTAGTTCTCTATTTCATTTCTTCTTGAATTTCCAACCCAGAAATTACTACATAAGCTATTTCTTATCTTCCATAACATCTGTATTCTTCTGCAACAATTCTAAAAATGAATGTCTTTTCTTTCTTTGTTTTTCCTTTCTTTCTCATACAAATCTGCTCTCGACATTGGTAAAATAGTTCTTGAATTCATTCACATACAGAAGCTCAATTTGCAGACTCATATATATATATTTCCCTAAAACCACTTATCAAAAGAGATTTTCAGTGTGATTACCTTGACTTTTATCTTATAGGGTACTTACAGCTAATTGATATTAAGATCCTGAACTAACTTATTATTTGAGAGTCAGCCGTAATTTGTTATAATTTACATTTTAAACATGGCAAGACTTAAAGATTTAATATAAAGGGGTGGCTCTGTGGTTCTAAGTATGAATCATGGATTACTTGTACACAAATCTCACAAAACATATTTTTTATTTTTTAAAAAAGATAAGAAGTATGAAAGAGGAAACAAATCATTATCACTGAATTTTCATCAAGGTAGGATAATAACCCAAATTTTCTTGTAATTAAAAAATTAAACTATAATAGGAAATTTTGCTAAATACATTACTTAAACATCAGTTTCACAAATATAAAGAGTATTTCATGACTCTGCTTTAATTAGTTCTGTTGTCATGTCATTGTGCAATTATAAATGGTGTATACTATCTGGGAAAACTTTTGCAAAACATGCAGGCATTTGTATTAGATTTAGAATGTAGTCCTTCTTCGAGTCCCTGGGAAAGAAATATAGATGATTCCTTGTAAATTAAAACCTTATGCCTCATCTGCTTAAAGAGGCCTGATTGGCTAAGATGTGGGGTGCTGAGTTTGCAATCATTTTGATGCAGAAATAAATTTTAGGAGAATAAGTAAAACTTGTGCTTCTGTAAGTGAACATTTCTATTCTCCCTTCTAGATGATTTGTGTATGGGGGAAATAATGTTATGCATCTGTTAAAATTATAGTCTGATCAAATTGTTTTCTTCTTTTTTGTTTCTTGCTTTAACCTGAAATCTCCTGGCTGCATAAATTGACAGGGAAGTCAATTTAATGTTTCTAAAGTTTGGGTACAAATATTTCTTAGAATAACATCTTTGGGGTCGGGGGCTGGCAAGATGACCAAATAGGAACAGCTCTGCTCTGCAGCTCCCAGTGAGATCAACGCAGAAGGTGGGTGATTTCTGCATTTCCAACTGAGGTACCTGGCTTATCTCTTTGGGACTGGTTAGACAGGGGGTGCAGACTACAGAGGGCGAGCCGAAGCAGGGTGGGGCATTGCCTCACCCGGGAAGCACAAGGGGTTAGGGAACTCCCTCCCCTAGCCAAGGGAAGCCGTGAAGGACTATGCCATGAGGAACCACGCATTCTGGCCCAGACACTGTGCTTTTCCTACAATCTTCACAACCCACACACCAGGAGATTCCCTTGTGTGCCTACACCAGGGGTCTGGGATTCAAGCACAAAACTGGGTGGCTGTTTGGGCAGACATTGAGACACTGAGCTAGCTGCTGGAGTTTTTTTTTTTTTTTTTCACACCCCAGTGGCACCTGGAATGCCAGCAAGACAGAATCATTCACTCCCCTGGAAAGGGGGCTGAAGCCAGGAAGCCAAATAGTCTAGCTCAGTGGATTTCACCCCCATGGAGCCCAGCAAGCTAAGATTCACTAGCCTGAAATTCTCACTGCGAGAACAGCAGTCTGAAGTTTACCTGGGATGCTCGAGCTTGGCGGGGGGAGGGGTGTCAGCCATTACTGAGGCTTGAGTAGCAGTTTTTCCCTCACAGTGTAAACAAAGCTGCCTGGAAGTTCAAACTTGGTGGAGCCCAACAAACTCCTCCAAGCTAAAGGAGTATGTTCTAACCCAATGCAAGGAAGCTAAGAACCTTGAAAAAAGGTTACATGAAGTGCTAACTAGAATAACCAGTTTAGAGAAGAACATAAATGACGTGATGGAGCTGAAAAACACAGCACAAGAACTTCGTGAAGCATACACAAGTATCAATAGCCAAACTGATCAAGAAGAAGAAAGGATAACGGAGAGTGAAGATCAACTCAATGAAATAAAGTTAGAAGACAAGATTAGAGGAAACAGAATGAAAAGAAATGGACAAAGCCTCCAAGAAATATAGAACTATATGAAAAGACCAAATCTACGTCTGATTGGTGTACCTGAAAGTGATAGGGAGAATGGAACCAAGTTGGAAAACACTCTTCAAGATATAATCCAGAAGAACTTCACCAACCTAGCAAGGCAGGCTAACATTCAAATTCAGGAAATAGAGAGAACACCACAAAGATATTCCTCAAAAAGAGCAACCCCAAGACACATAATCATCAGATTCGCCAAGGTTGAAATGAAGGAAAAAATGCTAAGGGCAGCCAGAGAGAAAGGTCGGGTTACCCACAAAGGGAAGCCCATCAGATTAACAGCGGATCTCTCAGCAGAAAGCTTTCAACCCAGAATGTCATATCCAGCCAAACTAAGCTTCATAAGTGAAGGAGAAATAAAATTATTTACAGACATTATTTACAGCAAATGCTGAGAGACTTTTTCACAACAGGCCTGCCTTACAAGAGCTCCTGAAGGAAGCATTAAACATGGACAGGAACACTAGTACCAGCCACTGTAAAAACATACCAAATTGTAAAGACCATCAACATTATGAAGAAACTGCGTCAACTAATGGGCCAAATAACCAGCTAACATAATGACAGGATCAAATTCACACATAACAATATTAACCTTAAATGTAAATGGGCTAAATGCTCCAATTAAAAGACACAGACGCAAATGGGATAGAGTCAAGACCCATGAGTGTGCTGTTTTCAGGAGAGCCATCTCACAAGCAAAGACACATATAGGCTCAAAATAAAGGGATGGAAGAATATTTACAAAGCAAATGGAAAGCAAAAAAGTAGAAGGGGTTGCAATCCTAGTCTCTGATAACACAGACTTTAAACCAACAAAGATCAAAAAAGACAAAGAAGAGCATTACATAACGGTAAAGGGATCAATGCAACAAGAAGTGCTATCCTAAATATATATGTACCCAATACCAGAGCATCGAGATTCATAAAGAAAATTCTTAGAGACCTACAAAGAGACTTAGACTCCCACATAATAATAGTGGGAGACTTTAACACCCCACTGTCAATATTAGATTAATGAGACAGAAAATTAGCAAGGATATTCAGGACATGAACTCAGCTCTGAACTAAGTGGACCTAATAGACATTTACAGAACTTTCCACCATAAATCAACAGAATATACCTTCTTCTCAGCACCACATCACACTTATTCTAAAATTGACCACATAACTGGAAGTAACACACTCCTCAGCAAATGCAAAATAATGGAAATCATAACAAACAATCTCTCAGACCACAATCAAATTAGAACTCAGGATGAAGAAATTCACTCAAAACCACACAACTACATAAAAACTGAACAACCTGCTCCTATATGACTATGGATAAATAACAAAATTAAGGCAGAAATAAATAAGTTCTTTGAAAACAATGAGAACAAAGATACAATGTACCAGAATCTCTGGGACAGACCTAAAGCAGCCTTTAGAAGGAAATTTATAGCACTAACTGCCCACAGGAGAAAGCAGGAAAGATCTAAAATTGACACCCTAACATCACAATTAAAAGAACCAGAGAAACAAGAGCAAACAAATTCAAAAGATAGCAGAAGACAAGAAATAACTAAAATCAGAGCAGTGCTGAAGGAGATAGAGACACCGAAAACCCTTCAAAAAATCAATGAATCCAGGAGCTGGTTTTTTGAAAAGATTAACAAAATACATAGACCACTAGCCAGACTAGTAAAGAAGAAAGAAAGAAGAATCAAATAGACACAATAAGAACTGTTAAAGGAGATACCACCACTGACCCCAGAGAAATACAAACTACCATTAGAGAATACTATAAACACCTCTACACAAATAATCTAGAAAATCTAAAAGAAATGGATAAATTCCTGGACACATACACTCTCCCAAGACTAAACCAGGAAATAGTTGAACCCCTGAATAGGCCAGTAAGAAGTTTTGAAATTGAGGCAGTAATTAATAGCCTACCAACCAAAAAAAAAAAAAGAAACCCAGGACCAGACAGATTCATAGCTGAATTCTACCAGAGGTACAAAGAGGAGCTGGTACCAGTCCTTCTGAAACTATTCCAAACAATAGAAAAAGAGGGAATCCTCCCTAACTCATTTTATGAGGCCAGCATCAACCTGATACCAAAACCTGGGAGAGACACAACAACAACAAAAAATTTCAGGCCAATATGCCTGATAAATATCAAGGCGAAAATTCTCAATAAAATATTGCCAAAGTGAACCCAGCAGCACATCAAAAAGGTTACCCACCATGATCAAGTCGGCTTCATCCCTGGGATGCAAGGCTGGTTCAACAAACGCAAATCAATAAACATAGTCCATCACGCAAACAGAACCAATGACAAAAACCGCATGATTATCTCATTAGATGCAAAAAAGGCCTTTGTTGAATTCAACACCCCTTCATGCTGAAAACCTCAATAAACCAGGTATCGATAGAACATATCTCAAAATAATAAGAGTTATTTATGACAAACCCACAGTCAATATCATACTGAATGGGCAAATGCTGGAAGCATTCCCTTTGAAAACCAGCACAAGACAAGGATGCCCTCTCTCACCATTCCTATTCAACATAGTATTGGAAGTTCTGGCCAGGACAATCAGGCAAGAGAAAAAAATAAAGAGTATTCAAATAGCAAGAGAGGAAGTCAAATGGTCTCTGTTTGCAAATAACATGATTGTATATTTAGAAAACCCCATCGTCTCAGCCCGAAATCTCCTTAAGCTAATAAGCAACTTCAGCAAAGTCTCAAGATACAAAATCAATGTGCAAAAATCACAAACATTCCTGTATACCAATAATAGACAAACACAGAGCCAAATCATGAGTGAACTCCCATTCATAATTGCTACAAAGAGAATAACATACCCAGGAATACAACTTACAAGAGAGGTAAAGGACCTCTTCAAGGAGAACTATAAACCACTGCTCAAGGAAATAAGAGAGGACACAAACAAATGGAAAAACATTCTATGCTCATGGATAGAAGAATCAATATCGTGAAAATGGCCATAGTGCCCAAGGTAATTTATAGATTCAGTGCTATCTCCATCAAGCTACCATTGACTTTCTTCACAAAATTAGAAAAAACTACTTTAAATTTCATATAGAACCAAAACAGAGCCTATATAGCCAAGACAATCCTAAGCAAAAAGAACAAAGGTGGATACATCATGCTATCTGACTTCAAACTACACTAACAAGGCTACAGTAACCAAAACAGCTTGGTACTGGTACCAAAATAGATATATTGACCAATGGAACAGAACAGTGGCCTCAGAAATAATGCCACACGTCTACAACCATTTGATCTTTGACAAACCTGACAAAAACAGGCAATGGGGAAAGGATTCCCTATTTAATAAATGATGTTGGGAAAACTAGCTAGCCATATTCAGAAAACTAAATCTGGACCCCTTCCTTACACCTTTTACAAAAATTAACTCAAGATGGATTAAATAGTTAAAACTATAAGAACCCTATAACTATAAAAACCCTAGAAGAAAATCTAGGCAATAACATTCAGGACATATACATGGGCAAAAACTTCATGACTAAAACACCAGAATCAATGGCAACAAAAGCCAAAATTGACAAATGGGATCTAATTAAACTAAAGAGCTTCTGCACAGCAAAAGAAACTATCATCAGAATGAACAGGAAATCTATGGAACGGGAGAAAATTTTGCAATCTATCCCATCTGACAAAGGGCTAAATCCAGAATCTACAAAGAACTTAAATTTACAAGAGAAAAACAAACAACACCACCAAAAATTGGATGAAGGATATGAACAGACAGTTCTCAAAAGAAGACATTTATGCAGCCAACAAACATATGAAAAAAAAGCTCATCATCACTTGTCATTAGAGAAATGCAAATCAAAACCACAATGTGATACCATCTCACACCAGTTGGAATGGTGATCATTAAAACGTCAGGAAGCAACAGATGCTGGTGAGGATGTGGAGAAATAGGAACGCTTTTACACTGTTGGTAGGAGGGTAAATTAGTTCAACCATTGTGGAAAACAGTGCAGCAATTCCTCAGAGATCTAGAACCAGAAATACCATTTGACCCAGCAATCTCATTACTGGGTACATAGCCAAAGAATTATAATTATATTCTAAAGACACATGCACACGTATGTTTATTGCAGCACTGTTACAATAGCAAAGACTTGGAACCAACCCAAAAGCCCATCAATGATAGACTGGATAAAGAAATTGTGGCACATATACACCATGGAATACTATGCAGCCATAAAAAAGGATGAGTTCATGTCCTTTTCAGGGTCATGAATGAAGCTGGTAACCATCATTCTCAGCAAACTAACACAGGAACAGAAAACCAAACACCGCATGTTCTCACTCTTAAGTGGGAGTTGAACAATGAGAACACATGGACACAGGGAGGGGAACATCACACACCAGCACCTGTCAGGGGGTGGGGGCCTACCATTAGGCTAGGAGGGATAGCATTAGGAGAAATACCTAATGTAGATGACAGGTTGATGGGTGCAGCAAACCACCATGGCACATGTATATTTATGTAACAAACCTGCACGTTCTGCACGTGAATCCCAGACCTTAAAGTGTAATAATAATAATAAAAATCTTTGGAATTATGATTATGAACAAATGAGCTGGGTGCTATTATTCATTCCTGTATCCCAGCACTTCGGGAGGGCAAGGCAGGAGAATCACTTGAAGTCAGGAGTTCAAGACTAGCCTGGGCAACATAGATCCTGTCTCTACAAAAAGAAATTAAAAATTAGTTGGATGTGGTGGCACATGCCTATAGTTCCAGATACTTGGTAGGCTGAGGCTGGAGCTTTGCTTGAACTCAAAAATTTGAGGCTACAGTGAGCTGTGATTACACCACTGCACTCCAGCTTGGGTGACAAAGCGAGACCCTGCCTCAAAAAAGAACAAATGGGACATGTACCCAGGTATTTTTGCTTCAGATATGACAATAATTTTTTTGGCCAGGATAAAAAAAAGCACTCAGCTGTTTGTACTTTATTAGAAATCTAGCTGAAAAGATCCTTATGCTGTTTTAAAAAATAAGAAAAAAGCAAAAGAGAAAGCATTTTCCTGCGTGGAAGTTGCCATCATATCATAGTACCTGATTTAATCTTTTTTTTTTTTTTTTTTTTGTTGAGACGGAGTCTCGCTCTGTCGCCCAGGCTGGAGTGCAGTGGCCGGATCTCAGCTCACTGCAAGCTCCACCTCCCGGGTTTATGCCATTCTCCTGCCTCAGCCTCCCAAGTAGCTGGGACTACAGGCGCCCGCCACCTTGCCCAGCTAGTTTTTTGTATTTTTTTAGTAGAGACGGGGTTTCACTGTGTTAGCCAGGATGGTCTCGATCTCCTAACCTCGTGATCCGCCCATCTCGGCCTCCCAAAGTGCTGGGATTACAGGCTTGAGCCACCGTGCCCGGCCCTGATTTAATCTTCACAACAACTCTGGTGCAGGTTGCAGGATAGTCACCCTCATTCACGATACAGAAATGGAGTCTTAGGAAGGTGACTTGCTCACACAGCCTGTCAATGGATGAAAGAGGATTCACATGCGGTTACCACATGTATGAACACAGCCGCATGCCAAGGGAAACAAGATCCATTCCAGAAGTTCTGTAATCTAATTAAATCAAGGTCATTAGGACATACAAAATTCTTCTATGGACCTATCTCTAAGACAGCCATTTGGATCTTTTAGTGTGAAAGATATCAAACCCCATACAGGCAATGACAGAAGGCCATTTCTTACACCTAACCATGACAAAAACTAGGCTGCATGGTGAATCCTTCTTAGATGAGGGAAGGTGTTTATGTAGGGAGGTAAAACCATAAATTCAATATGTAGCTCTCCTGTGATTTGAGTTGAACCAGGGGTAGAACTTTAGGGGATGTACTCAGCATTTTCAAATTTATTTCTGCATCCAAAGAAAGGCCTGGATATTGGCGTATTCTTTGGTGCTGGGTAAAAGGCATCGTCGTGTCTTTTATCATGGCAAGTTTTTCTTGCTCTGCTGAACCTCAGTTTCCTCATTTATAAAATTAAACTGATAACCTAATGGGTAGTGTTTATCTTGCTGTCTTTAATATACTGTAATTCTGGTCACAACAAAGAGGTATGTGTGTTTATATTTAAAAGTCAGAATATTAATGAACAGGCAAGTGCATTTGTTAAAACTGCCCCAGCACATTGATTTTAGGAATCTGCATTATTGATCTGATAGCATGAAATGCAATCGGGATCCATTTAAACCAAGGGCTTTTATTTTCAGCTTTCATTTCCCCTCAGTTCTCTCAAGAACAGAAGCAAGGGGAATCTCTGTCTACATGGGTTAGTGTGCTTCCCCTTAGGCCTTTTCAGACTGTGGAGTTCATATGGCATTCTGTTTGCTGCAGGTCCTGCAGATTAACATGGAACTTTTAGCTTCGAAAGTGAACTTTGCAGTGATTAGACACTATATATGTGTTTGAAAAATGTGCACATAGATCAAGATTGGATCTGGTGATTTTGATATGGTTAAATTTTCCCTTTTATCCCATTCTTACCACTATATCCATTATTTCTGAAATGTTCCATATTCCTATTGTTGTGCATCAAACCAACCCAAATTTAGTAGCATAAAATTATAACCATTCTATTATGCTTATGATTCATGGGGCCAGGTATGTGTCCAGGGTCAGTGGGAATGACTTGTCTGTACTCCACAGTCTGAGAACTCAGCTGGGAGGACTCCGATAGCTGATACAGAGTGGGGGTAACTAGAGCAGTTGAGGGCTGAAATAGCTGGAGCTGGAAGATCCACTTCTGGATGGCTAGACTCTGATGGAACTGTAAGCCACAGTGCTTACTAGTGGCCTCTCCAGCGTGGAAGCCTTAGGGTAGTTGAGGGCTCTTCCTAGTGGCTCGGTGTTTCAACAAACAAGGCACAAGCTGCGTGTTCTTTTATGACTGATCCTTGGACATTACGTAGTGCCACTTCCAATAGATGCTAATGATCAAAGCAGTCACAATCCTGACCAGATGTGAGTGGAGGGCACAGGCACTGCCTCAAGGGGAACAGTGTCAGAGAATTTGTAGCAGCTTTTAAAACTGTCGCACAAAGGAAGCTTTATGCAATAATTTTCTATTATCAAGGTTAAAGATTGCTGGAGTAATAACATTCATTAAACACCTACTATGTGCTTGTTAATCGATTTTATGAAGGATGTCCTATTATTATCTCCATCTCACTGAAGAGGAAAATGAAGTGTACAGAGGTTAAGGAACTGGTCACATCCTAATGAACATGAGAATGGAGATTTGAACCAAGGCTGTCTGACTACAGCATGTAGGACCTTAGCCACTGGCCTATAGAATTCCCCTTCAGCTAACTAGAGTAAGGCCTTTTAAGAACTGTTAAACAAACATTTTAAAGCTATAGGCACTCACCAAATATTAAGACATATTTTGAATAAAATCGTTACTAAAATTGACTTGGTGGTCTTGAACCCATGGCAATTGACAAAAATGTCTCACCTCTGCATAGACACCTGTATATTGGCAGAGTATTTTCCTGGCAGGATTGGGCAAGCTTGAACTGGCAGAGCTGGAGCCCTCCCCACGAAGAATGAGTTGAGTCACGATCCTGAGAGTTACTGGATCGTGACCGTTGGGAAATCAGACATTCATCCTTGGCTCTTTATTTTTTTTTTCTTTAAGAGAGACAGGGTCTCATGGTCTCGTTCTGTCACCCAGCCTGGAGTGCAGTGGTGTAATCATAGCCCACTGCAGCCTCCAACTGCTGGACTCAAGCAATCCTCTGGCTTTGGCCAGAGAGTAGCTAGGACTACAAGCACACACCACCACATTTGGCTAATTTTTATAAAATTTTGTAAAGACAGGATCTTGCTATGTTGCCCAGGCTGGTCTTGAAATCCTGGCCCCAAGAGATCATCCTGTCTCGGCCTCCCAAAGTGCTGGGATTATAGGTGTGAGCCACTGTGCCTGCCCTAGCCTGTCCTTGACTCTTAGTTGGATATCATTCCATAGTTTAGAAATGGTTTTTCATCTACAATTTGGCTCTTATCAAGACATATTCTAATGTAAAGTTGTTTCACCTTTCAGGACAATTAGAAAGTAGATAGCTAAAACATAAAAAAGACAAAGTTCTCATTTCCTGAAGTCAAATTTCACACATCAGACCAAGTTATCTGGTGGGCTCATATGCTACAAAAAACATAAAATTACAAAGAGACGCACTTCTCTGATGAATTAAAAACCTGTGTCCTGCAGGAGCCCTGCTTTTTACTAAAATACCTCAGCATGCAGCTGAGAGTGTAACCATTGGGATGCCAGCCATGAAGTGTTAATGGCTTGGAGAGAAGGGGCCCACCCCGGAGCTCTGTGACTTTAGAATCAATTTGGATACTGAAATGTCATCTCTGCCAGCCCTGTTTCCAGTTTGCCTCATACGTGGGGACTGGTGAAGACAGGAAATGGGATTTCCCCTATCCCCTCACTCCCATCCACCCACTAGGAGCTCTCCCAGCTGAAAATGGCTGTCATGACTGCTCTGTCCTTACACAGCAACGACCAGAGGCTACATCAGGGTTGTTCCTGCTGCACATCTGCCCTCTCAGAAATGGGTCTATAATGGGCCACACAGTCCTGCAGTGTCCTGTGCTTCCCAGAGCATCTTCCCCTTCTGCCCAGACCCAATTTTGAGAGATTTTCCTGTCCATGGTGAGAAAGCTCCTTCAGCCAGTCTTGGCATTCAAATGTAGACAAGGTCTTTGTACTTTACTCCTTCTCCCACAAAATAATATAGGATATTTTCCAAAAGTTGAGCTAAGAGACTACCCGAGCAATTCAATCAAAAGTTTCAATTCAAAGCATTTTTCACCAACATGAACTCCAAATCCACGATGGTCCCTTAAACCTCCCATCCAGCCAAAGTGAAGTCATTCTTTCCCAGGCACTTCCCAAAGAGTTGCATCAGTCTTTTCTTTCCATTGATTCGTTCATTCAACAAATATTTGTTAAGTGCTGACCGTGTGCCAGGCACTCTTCTTGGTACTCAAGATGCCACACCAAATGAGGCAGACACCTTCCCTGTCCTCACAGAACTTTCATTCTAGCTCCAAGAAAGGACACAGAGCAAATGCTTAAACCATTCATTCAATCATGCATGCATGTGTAAGTTCATGCCAGTTGGTATAAATTGTATTAAATCTTTTGGTCGGGAGTTATAGACAACTCTGGATAACTTCATGAAAGAAATGAATCCATGGGAGAGACATGGAGAAGTCTAACAGGATCCAAGGAAGAGATAAACAAGGGCAGGAACCAAAATAGCTCTACCTCTTTGGCAACAGTTTATGAATCTTCCTTCTATTATGTTTCATTAGTGTGATTTAGTTATCAACAACTGTAATTATTTCAGTTAAAAAGGGAATGTCATTGGCTCACCCTGCTTTTAGTGTCTGCCTTTGGACGAACTGGACTGAGCTAGGGATGTTGGTGTTAGAGGACAGACATAGCTGTTGAAGGCCACCCCTGGGCAACAGGTGAAGGCCCCAGAAAAGAGGTCAGGCAGTTTCTGTAAAATTATCTATACAACAGAGGTAGGAATTGTCCCAAGAGCATCTGACTTAATTTTGGGAAGGGGATGGGATCAAAGAAAGTTTCACTGTGGATGAGAAATATAATCCCATCACCTGAAGGATGAAGGAGTTAGCTAAGTCAAAACGAAAAAATCATGGGAAGGAGAAAGTGGGACATAATGATATATAGAAATGGTATCTGCGAAAACTCAGAGGCAAGAAGATATAAGACATATTTGAGGACTGGTGAGAAGGCTGGATTACAGCCGACAGGGCATTTTCACTCTGGTGGATTGGAGGATTTATCTCAAGCCCTACATCCTTTTTATCAGCTTTCTTGGGAAGTCAGTGGGACTCCTGGTGGTCAGCAAGGAGTTTCTGGGTGGGGCATCCAGAGCAGGCTCTTCTCTAGTGTTAGTAATAATGCTAGTTGACACTTCTGATTAATGGTTGTTTTTGCCTTCCAGAAATACTCATCTTTTTTTGCAGAAACATGTTGGCTTTTCTTTTTGAAAAAAAAAAAAAAGTTGATTAAAATTCACTTCACCCACTTTCTCTAGATTTCATAGATATGCCACCTGATCTTTGTATCTATAAAACAGACCTATATAAATTCTAACTGAATTTTAAACAGTTTTTAAAGCAGGTCTTGAATTTTAAGATTCTATATAGTATTTTTCTATTAACCTAAGGCCAGAAATTGAGCTGTTTTGTTCTTTTGGAGAAACAGTTAACTATTAAAAGCTGCATAAGATGAGATTTTGACCCAGATTTATTAACTTCATGAAATAATTCCAAATAATATTGTGATAACTTGTAGTGATTTGAGCTGAGCAAATGTGAAGGTCTGTGGTGGATTAAAGATGGCTGCAAATTCCTTGCCATTCCTCTCAAAAAGATACGAGGTTTATTTCCCCACCCATTGCATCTGGGTTGGTGTTTGAGTACTAGAATGAGGAAAGAGTGATACCGTGCTGGCTCCAGGCCTAAGATTTCAAACGTCAGGCAGCTGCCATGTTTGTGCTCTGCCAGCTGCCATGCTGTCAAGCAGCTCCAGTAGACTACTGAACCATGAGAAGGCATGGAAAGGTTCTGGAGGTTGAGGCACCATCTTGTGAGCACCAGCGCCAGCCAAGCTCCCCACTGAGTGCAGTTCCTGAGTGATCTCAGCTACACCCTGTGGAGCAGAACTGCCCGGCTGAGCCAAGTCAACTCACAGTGTTGTAAGACATAATAAATTTTTGTTGTTTTAAGCTATTCAGTTTTGGGTTGGTTGGTTATACAGCAATAGATACTGAAGTTGGTTCCATGTGGATTTCTTTTCCATTTCTTTAGGAGAAAGTGGATTTCTTGGTCTTTTGCTTACTTGTTTATTTTGGTTCTTAGTATTTTTATTTTACTAATACTTAAAAAACTGTTTTACTAACAATTTATACCAAAAATCAATAGCAAAATAATTAATCTTTCTTACTTTTCAGTCACCCAGTTTCACTCCCAGATGCAACCACTTTTGGTAGTTTCTTAGGTATAAGAACAAACTTATAAGCACAAACATATGTATTGTCTTTTTTTCATTCCTTTCTTTTTACATCCAGATGGAAAGTTACTTTACATGTGGTTTTATACCTCCCTCTCATCATTTACCAATGTATTGTGGAAGCAGATAACACCAATACTCAACACCCTGAAAGCCCCCTCTTTTATAATGACTATATAATATTCTACTACATGATATAATATAATTTAACCAGTCTCCTATTCATTGGCATTTGCTTCTGATCATTTACTAAAAATAAAGCTGCAATAAATATCCTTGTAACTATATCATTTTGCATATGTGCATGTACATGCATATATTCCTAGAAATGAAATTGTTAAGCCAAAAGGTATGTACATTTTACATTTGATAGGTGATACCAAATTAACCTCCATGTAAGTGGTATCAAATTATGCTCTTACCAGCAAAAGGTGAGAATGTCTGTATCTCTACACATTGAATAACACATCTAGATCAAATTCTTCTATAGTTTGTTATGTTCTATGCTTGATTAGCTAACATTTTCTGATAATTATAATTTTACCTCTTTTCCTTTGCAGTTTTGTATTTTATTTCTTTCTCTTGTCTAATTATAGTGGCTCATACTTTCAGAATAATATTAAATAATACTGGAACTGTCCTATTCTTTTCTTTTTTTTTTTTTTTTTTGAGACAGGGTCTTGTGCTGTCACTCAGGCTGGAATGCGGTGGAACTGTCATGGCTCACTGCAGCCTGACCTCCCAGGCTTAAGCAGTTCTCCCACCTCAGCCTCTTGAGTAGCTGGGACTATAGGCATGTGCTACCATTTCTGGTTATTTTATTTATTTATTTATTTTGGTAGGTGTGGGGCCTCGCCATGTTGCCCAGGCTGGTCTCGAACTCCTGGGCTCAAGCCATCCTCCTGCCATGGACTCCCAGAGTGTTGGAATTAGATTACAGGCATGAGCCACTGCACCTGGCCAACTGTCCTATTCTTCCTCGAATGAGAGCACTTCTACTGTTTTCCCATTAAGAATAAACCTGAGAAAAAAAATAAAGCTGACATTTGAGATAAGACATTTATTTTATCATTTTAAAGAAACAGTGTCCATCTATTCCCATCTTTGAGAGCTGTTATCAAGAAAGGATATTACATTTTATCAAATGTCAACATCTATAGAATAGTCATATGAGTTTTGTTTCCTTCAATCCATGAATATGGTGAGTTACATTAATAGGTTTTCTGATGTCGGAGTATACTTACATTCTTAGAGTAATCCTCGTATACTTGGACATGGTATATTAATCTTGATATTTTTCTGGTTCCTCGTTGCTCAAATTTTTATTTAGGATCTATCTATCTGTCTGTCTGTCTATCTATCTATCTATCTATCTATCTATCTATCTATCTATCTATCGAGACAGAGTCTCACTCTGTCACCCAGGCTGGAGTGCAATGGTGTGATCTCGGCTCACTACAGTCTCACCTCCTGGGTTCAAGTGATTCTTGTGCCTCAGTCTCCCAAGTGTCTGGGACTACAGGCATGTGCCACCACGCCTGGCTAATTTTTGTATTTTTTGTAGAGATGGAGTTTCACCATGATGCTGTTCTCGAACTCCTAGCCTTAAGTGATCCTCCCACTTTGGCCTCCCAGAGTGCTGGGATTACAGGTGTGAGCCACCATACCCAGCCTGCATTTTAATTTATAAATGAAATTGGTCAGTGGTTTTACAGGATACTTGATAGGAAACAGTCTATCAGACACCAAAGTAATAATAGTGTGAGTGGGTAAATCACCAAATGAGAAATTCTAGACAGCAGAGAGAATGCTGAGGAGAAGGGAGGAGGCCACCTCTCCTATGAAAGAGGGTGTGGGGCAGACAATCCAGGAGATCCTGAGGAAGCAGGGAGGAAAAACCAAACAGATGCATATCAGACAATTGAGTCCCTGTCAACTGGAGGTAAAGATCTTATGCAGAGGAAGGACGAAGTCAATGCTTGGAATACTTACCCATTACCCATTAGTGAAATATTGAATCACATGTGTAAAAATAGGCAGACTAAGTATCAAAATATCTTAAATCACAAAAGGTAATTCACTGCAATTGTTCCAGTGACTGGGAGAGAAAAATAAATTTTCTATAGAAAACATGTAATAGAGAAAGTAAAAGCAGATTTGACCTTCTGGGTTCAACTCCTAGCCCATACATTACTCATCCCAGCAAATTGTCCTTTCATTCCTTCTTTAGTGGAATGAATTCTTCAGTGCAGTGTCTGCAATGGAGGGGGGACACATTTCTGGAACAAGGGAGATGGCTTTTCTCAGGACTAGAGCTCCCCTTCATTCAGGCAGTGGGCAGTGTCTGGGCAAACAAGCAAGTACATGTCCCAGGTTTGGTAGAAGTGGCCATCTGGAAGCCCTTCTCCTTTCCATGACCCTGAAAAGTCTGTTTTATGTTCTCTCACCGAGTAAGGGAGCTGAAGCTGGAAATCATTAAATGTTCTCAAGTGTCCTGAATATCTGCAACCCTGAGGACGAATCACTCTGATTTATTTGTTTAAATGTCTGATTTTAGCAGTGATATCACCAGAATTATTAAGCTTAATATGAGGTGAGATAATTTACAGAGCTTATTAATACAATTAATACATGTGACACTGGCCATACTCTGCTCCCGCAGCTCATTAGCTGGGTGACTTTGGACAAGTTTATTCAATGACGCCGAGCCTCAGTTTTCTCATCTGTAAAATGGCTATTATAAAAATAGCTTCCCTGATTACCTCACTGGGGTGTTGTGTAAGGATCAAATGAGATAATAAATGTGTATAGCACTTTGAAAGCAAACATAATGTCTATTGCATAAATCACCTGTGAAAAACATCTTTGCTTACTATAACAACTCATCCCAATTCTGGAGCAAATTGGTGGGAGAATTTTACTCTTTTTCTTTTTCCAAAGCACAAACGAAGAAAGGATTTCTGTTCTTCTATACTTTTGAGAGGTGCCTTGTTGACTCTGAATGAGATGGGTTGAGTCGCTGAGCCTCTGATACCCTTTTCCGACACCTTTTCCACTCACTCTGCTAGAATACCAGCTAGCCATCACCTAGATTATAAATACAATCAGAGGGGGCAGGATCATTGGCCTATATAGGAGGATTCTGCCTGAAATAGGATTAGGAGGCTAACCACTGACATAGGAAAAAGAAAAAAAACTTTGGCTTGAGTAAATGAGAAACAGAACATTTGCAACAAATAACTATTATAAGCCTAATGACTGCAGAATGCTCTCATCAAAAGAATCAGACTGTGTGGATTCAAATCCCCGCTCTACCACTTGCCAGCTGTCAGATTTTAGGCAAGTTACTAACTTCTCTGTGCTTAATTTTCCTTACCTGTACAAGGAGTAGTATAATGGTACCTCCTTCGTAGAGTCATTATGAGGATTAAATATGTTAATATTTAGAGAGCACTTTGAACAGTGCCTGCTGCATGCAAGTGCTACATAAAGATATATTATGTTATCTGGCAGATGGTATATAGTATGTCAGATTCTGGAATTAAACCTCAATGTTCGTTTGCTAATTAGAGAAGGTGCATGCCATTGATGCCACATTGAATACAAGATTTAAAGAGTCTATGAGTTTACAGACCTAAATGTAAGTATTTTCAGAGACATTTTCAGCATTTAGCATTAAACCCCTACACAAACACATTACAAATACTTTCTTTAGACAACAACAAACCAGGTTTAAGATCTCTGATTTCAGATTAGGTAATCCATTTAACCTCTTCACGCCTCAGCTGCTCTCTCTGTAGAAATGCAATAAAAAAGCTTGCTTCACAAGGGTGTCATGAAGATGAAAATGAGATAACATTTTTAAAACTCTAGTGCTTGCCAGGAGAGGCGCCACCTAAATGCAGATTGTAATTATTAACATTGCCTCATATCCTACTGGAGACTGGTTTGAATGCCATTATCTTATAAAATGACTAAAGCCAATCTTAGAAATTACAATGTTAGGGGGCTTGGATAGTCAGGAGCATACTGGCAGACAGTTTCCTGTATAAAAGCAGTTGAGAAGGCGCCACCAGACTCTGCTGGGATAAAACTCACTTGTGACACTACCTAGAGTCCCCTAGGGTAGAGTCTGAGAGATCTTAGGCACTTTGCAAATATAGCTCTCCAAGGCTTACCCTTTGTGACTCACTAGCATTACCAGGTCCGTAGGAATCTGGATCAGGAAGATTTGGAGCGTTTCCTACTTCAAGTTCATTAGCGACATTGACTTTCAAAGCTCTTTAGAGGAGTTTAAAATGTTGGGGAACTCAATGACTTTAATTCTGTCCTGCCTGTTCTAGGTTTACATGGGATAGACAGTAGCTGACAAATGTTCAATAAGTAAACTAATAAACTGAGAGAGGCAGAAAATTTTTCTATGAAGTTTTACTATAGTTTCTAGTGGGGCAGAATATACCAAAAGGGGAGAATCAAAAAATTGGTGATAAGCAAGGTGATTTTAGGTGGCACATCGATGCGTATTCTATACACACACAGACATACATATATACACATATATGTATCACACACATATATACACACATATATGTGTGTATATGTGTGTAAATACATACATATGTGTGTATAAATGTGTGTGTGTGTAAGTGTATAAAAGTTAAATATAGGACATGAAATCTGTGGATTTATAGATATTATTGCTTAGGACAAAGATAAAATTGATAGTTGAGGGCCAGGAGCAGTGACTCACGCCTGTAATCCCAGCACTTTGGGAGGCCAAGGCAGGCAGAACACCTGAGATCTAGAGTTCAAGACCAGCCTGGCCAACATGGTGAAATCCCATCTCTACTAAAAATACAAAAAAATAGCTGGGTGTCATGGCGCATGCCTTAATCCCAGCTACTTGGAAGGCTGAGGCAGGACAATTGCTTGAACCTGGGAGGCGGGTTGCAGTGAGCTGAAATCGTGCCACTGCGCTCCAGCCTGGGCAACAGAGCAAGGCTGTTTCTCCACTAAAGACAAAAAAAAAAAATAAATCGTAGTTGAGGCTGGGTGCAGTGGCTCACACTTGTAATCCCAGCACTTTGGGAGGCTGAGGAGGCCTCAAAAAAAAAAGTGTTAGTATCACCTGAGGTCAGGAGTTTGAGACCAGCCTGGCCAACATGATGAAATCCTGTCTCTACTAAAAATTTAAAAATTAGCCGGAAATAGTGGCACCCACCTGTAATCCCAGCTACTTGGGTGACTGACTGAGGCAGGATCGCTTGAACCCAGGAAGCAGAGGTTGCAGTGAGCCGAGATTGCACCACTGCACTCCAGCCTGGGCAAGTAAGACTCTGCCTCCAACAAACAAACAAACAAACAAAAAACAGAAACAACAACAAAAGAAAATTGGTAGTTGAAAAAGATGGTTGATAGTGAGGAAAAGAACATATTTGACTTAAAGAAAAAGTAATTAATAGTAATAGAAAATAATGCTGTTTTTAAAGCAAAAAATCTCAACTAAAGTTAAGGAAACACCATGTTAGAGGAAAGATGAAAGCCTCTGTTCCTTGTTTTAAAATTTCTGAGTATGGGATTTAGCTCCCAGGGCAGAATTTAGAGAACAATGATTTCTTCCATCTGGATTGATCACCACTGTTTGTAAAGCACTTTTACATGCTTTCACTTATTTTCAGGTCAGACATAATTGTTTCCGTTTAACACACGAGGAAACAGACTCAGTGTCCTTGAAAAGTTGCGCAATAGCAAGCTGGCAACTGAATAAAAATCTGCATATGTTGTAATACTGTTTAGGGAAAAGAATCATATGCTAAGTGATTTTTACAAAGTAGAAAGCTATTTACTGAAACCAGCAGTCCTTTATTTAACTCCTTGGAAACCCACATTTCTAATGGTGGTCCTGTTTATCCAGAGTCTTTCATCTGCCTTATGCTGAGTGTTGTGCTGAATATTGAGGCCTCAGTGGGGATCATCTGGTCTGTTCTTTCCAGGGCCAAAATCCGGACAGAAGTAACACACTGCTAGCTCAGCTAGGCCTCCAGTCACGTGTTGCTTGAATAGTAGGGTGTTAAAATTGTTTAAAAATCTATTGTTAGAAGCTAGGCACAGTGGCTCATGCCTGTGATTCCAGCACTTTGTGAGGCCAGGCCAGGAGGATTGCTTGAACCCAGGAGTTTAAGACAGTCTGGGCAACATAGCAAGATCCTGTCTCCACAAAAAGATAAAATAAATAAAAATGAGCCGGGTGTGGTTGCACACAGCTGTAGTTCTACCTACTCAGGAGGCTGAGGTGGGAGGATCGATTGAACTCAGGAGTTTGAGGCTGTAGTGAGCTATGACTGTGCCACTGAACTCCAGCCTGGGTGGAGTTCTCAAAAAAAGTTAATATTCAAGAATCTGGAGATTTTGTTTAAAAAGCTAGTGCCTGGCTTCACTTAAAATCCTCTAAATATCAGGCAAGACTAGGTCTGGGTTCCTGTTTGTTTAGCCTGTGGCTAGAGCTGTGTGCTCTCTAGTCTGACATGGCCCTTCACTGGACTCACATCTCCTTCACTCACTCACCCTGCAGAGCCCAGGTGCAGAAAGTAAAGCAGACAGGGCAGCAACTCTTACAAAGCAGCTGTTCCTGGGGAATAAAATGAGCACAGTGGACATTAACCTGAAGTGTGAAAACCCAAACTGGGGGAACTCAGCTATATTTTCATCGAAGCTAAATTTTAACATAAATAATATTTATCATGTTGCCTATGAAATATTTTTACACCTTTGGCTGTTAACAAAATTCTTGCACATTATTTGCCAATTGTACCAAAACTTTGAAAAACAGACTAAGCAAAAATTATTATCCGTGTTTTACTGATTAGGATATTGGATATCCAAAACTGAAAGAAGTTGCTTGGAGCAGAGCCTGAGACAGGGATTGGGTGTATGTGATTTATTGAGAAAGTGCTCCACAGGAAAATCCTGGCAAGGAGAGAGAGTGAAGCCAGAGAGGGAAGGGGAAGGACGTGGTCTCATGGAAATTCCATTCTTGGCTTGGATCATGGGGGAGGGCCCTGAAACATTGACCATACCACAGAATTGATTCCTCTTGAGGCCAAGGTGCTGGTCTTCTATGCTCTTATCCACCAGTCACTGGCTGTGGCCTTCTCCCACTAACTTCCTGAGTGAGGTGGCTCCCCTATTAGCCCAGGGCAATTTCCTCAGAAGTAGAGGCATTTGTGGGCCTTCAGGAGCCAACACCCAAAGCAGCTGCAGCAAAGTCACTAGCTCAGTAAATGGGATCTAGGAGGGGTCACTACAGCAGCATCTTCCATTTTCCTAATACCAAACACACAGTTACTCACAGTGAGATCCAAATAACAGCGCTCTCTATTGTAGCGTAGCGCACACACATACATACACACACCGTACACACAGTGTTTCAGGAGGTGGCAACTGCAGAAAATACACAAGCGTTTCTTCCCACAACAGCAAGGTCTCAGGATACATTTTGAGAATTTGTGAGGAAATGGTCCCACCTTTATAAAACTGAATTTCGGGCGAGGTGGCGGGCGCCTGTAGTCCCAGCTACTCCGGGGGCTGAGGCAGGAGAATGGCGTGAACCCAGGAGGCGGAGCTTGCAGTGAGGCGGAGCTTGCAGTGAGGCGGAGCTTGCAGTGAGGCGGAGCTTGCAGTGAGGCGGAGCTTGCAGTGAGGCGGAGCTTGCAGTGAGGCGGAGCTTGCAGCCGGAGCTTGCAGTGAGCTGAGATTGCTCCACTGCACTCCAGTCTGGGCAAGAGAGCCAGACTCCCTCTCAAAATAAACCCAAAAAACAAAAAACAAAAAAAAATTAAAAAAAAAAAAACTGGATTTCACAGATAATTCTGTGCAAACTCTGAAAATAATTAAAAATTAAAGTATAGGCCGGGCATGGTGGCTCACGCCTGTAATCCCAGCACTTTGGGAGTCTGAGGCGGGCGGATCACCTGAGGTCAGGAGTTTGAGATCAGCCTGGACAACATGACAAAACCCAGTCTCTACTAAAAATACAAAAATTACTTGGGCATGGTGGCACGTACCTGTAGTCCCAGCTACTCAGGAGGCTGAGGCAGGAGAATTGCTTGAACCCAGGAGGCGGAGCTTACAGTGAGCCGAGATGGTGCCACTGCACTCCAGCCTGGGTGACAGAGCGAGACTCTGTCTCAAAAAAAAAAAAAAAAAAGTCTAAGATTTTATAGAGTAATAGATAAAAGTATACATATAGATACAATATGCATACACACATATATGGAACATATATATAGATATAAATGTATAGATGTAAACATAGATGTAAGATGTGATTGTTATGTTTGTCTGGAAAAAATATCTTGCCCCATAACATGGAAAAGCTTTGTGTTTAAAGAATTTAGAAAATAGCCGGGTGCGGTGGCTCACGCCTGTAATCCCAGCACTTTGGAAGGCCGAGGCGGATGGATCACGAGGTCAGAAGATGGAGACCATCTGGCTAACACGGTGAAACCCTGTCTCTACTAAAAATACAAAAAATTAGCCGGGCGTGGTGGCGGGTGCCTGCAGTCCCAGCTACTCCGGAGGCTGAGGCAGGAGAATGGCCTGAACGCGGGAGGCGGAGCTTGCAGTGAGCCGAGATCAGGCCACTGCACTCCAGCCTGGGCGACAGAGCAAAACGCCATCTCAAAAAACAAACAAACAAAAACAAACAAACCAAACCAAAAAAAGGTTTAGAAAATAAACTCTCCTTTCACAGAGCCTACCCCCTTGGGCTTTGTCATAAGAAGAAAAAAAATGTCCGAGAAATATCAAGTTGTATGTCTGGCATGTTCCTACTTTGTTCTGAAACAATTTGAGCTCAAGTGCATTTCATCAGGTATAGAAGTATACATTTTGCTAAGTGTGGATAGAAGAGACAAAATGGGAAAGGAGTCTAATGTTGTATGAAATAGAATCAGATTTTAAACCTTTAAAAATTTTTAGATACAGATTTTACAGAATTCTCCTCATTAAAGGATACTAAGCATGTTGATATCCCTCATAATAGGAGACAGTCAATATTTGCAACTGTGGCAAATTAGGGAAAAAATAGGCAAAAGTCCAAGGTAAAATACAGTTTATTTTATTTTATTTTATTTTCCTTGATTTCTTTCCATAACACCTTCAAAATACCATTGCAGAGTGATTATCATAACTGAATATTTTACGTAATGGAAAGTACAGGCACCTCAGATCTTCTTCTGCATGACAAATGTTTAATTAGAAAAATAATAAGATGGAAATGAAATTAGTATTTACTATGACTGGAACAGAGAATTGTCCTGGAGAAAAAAAAATCAGTTTCAGTTCACCAAAGGCAAAAAAGAAAAGGGGGGGAAGAAAGCAAACAAGAAAAAAAAATCGTAAATGATTGCTGGAAACAAATCAGAGACAAAAGTATATGACTTGAGCCCATAATTTAGGTGGAATCTCTCTCTCTCTTTCTCCGTCTCTCTCTCTCTCTTTCTCTCTCTCACACATACACACACCCCAAATCCCAACACAATTAAAAAAAGAAGAATGTAATCTGTGATATTAAAGTTCTTAAGTTGAAAAAGACCTTTTTAATTGTTTCTGGGGGAAAAAAAAGCCAGGCCCTCTAAATGTTGCATTTCCATCAGATTAGATAAAGTCTATACCAAATTATTATATGGTCCAATTCCGCACTGCATTAACAACCTAATCATAACTGTGAAATAATTCAGTGCGGGTCCGGATGCTAAAATATGGTAATTGTGTGCGTTTTGAGGAGCTGGTTGTGTTTTCTAGTATTTTGCTGAGACCTCATGGTGATCTGTTGCCTTTGGTCAGTGATTTAGAAGCCATAAGCCTCCTCATCAGAGAATATGAAAGCTACAGTCATTCCCCACCTTTGCATTTATTTGCAGATTTTTGTTTCTTTAACAGGAAGACATCTTGTCACAGAAAAGGTGAATAGGGTTCCACACGCGTTTAGTCCCTGAATCTTTTGCCCATTTCAGTCCTACTCTTCTGGATGCTGGGTACTGAGTTGGGCTTCTGGCTACCCATCGTGCAGCAAATGCCAAGGAGCATTGGGTTAAAGGATGGTGGCCGGTTCTCACAAGCTGGAGTCCTTGGGAGGGCATAGCTGTCTTTAGACATTCCAAACCTAGGGCTCTGTGGTAGATCTAGAGGCTGTGTGGTAGATCTAGGTGCAGGAAAGGGAACCAATGGGAAAGGAGGGGTTACAGCAAGGTTATCAGCCTGAATTCTCATCCCTCAGCAACTCTGTCCCCCAACTCACTTGCAGTGCTGCCTTTGATGGTCAGGCAGCAAATCAGATTTCAAATTTTGTATTTGAAAATACAAAATTTGCCAAGAGCTCCTGCTCTGGGGTCAGATTGCCTGAGTTTGAATATGCCTCCACTACTTACTGACTCTGTAACTTTCAGCAAGTTATTTAATCTCTCTAAATCCCAATTTCCTCATCTGCAAAATGTGGCTATTAATAGTATCTACTTTATAGTTTGTTGTGAAGATTCAATGAGAAGATGAATGCAGGGGCTTGTACAGCCCCTGGCACTGGAGAGTATTCAATTTATATTCATTTATTTATTTTCTTATCTTATTATGAACCAGATTTCAAGTGACACAGTCCTAAATCTTAAATAAAATTTTACATGATTTCTATCAGTTTTGAGGTATATTATTTAATAGGAGAAAGTCTATTTCATCAAATCACGCCATTAAATAGTTACTCCAATTTCAATCTATCACATCGTATTAGAAGTTTAATATTTTTCCACTTCCTATTGACAAAAATTAATCTTATTTAAATTCAGATGAAAAATTTTACATAACTCTAAGATATGCAGGAGAAATGATCATAAGAAATCTTCTTGGGGTGATGGAAGTGTTTTAAAACTGGATCCTGGTGATGGTGGCACAACCCTGTACATTTACTAAAAATCACTGAATTCGTCTGGGCGTGGTGGCTCACGCCTGGGGCTCAGCACTTTGGGAGGCTGAGGTGGGCAGCCCATTTGAGGTCAGGAGTTTGAGACCAGCCTGGCCAACATGGTGAAACCCCATCTCTCCTAAAACTACAAAAAATTAGCTAGGTGTGGTGGTGCACACCTGTAGTCCCAGCTACTTGGGGAGCTGAGGCAGGAGAATTACTTGAACCCGGGAGGCAGAGGTTGTAGTGAATAGAGATTGCACCACTGCACTCCAGCCAGGGTGACAGACCAAGACTCTGTCTCAAAAAAAAAAAAAAAAAAAAATTCACTGAGTTGTACACTTAACACAGATGAACAGTAAAGCTGTCTGAAAAGGTGGATGAGGGGTTTACCTATTTTTTGTTAACAAGTACAAAAACTAGGAAGGCTTGGGTTATTTGCTAAAGTGCTGGGCCACAGAATAGTTTGTGTGCTTCATTCCATTGCGAGTGATGTCATTGAGCTTACCTCACAGTTGTTTGTTCTGGTTTTATGTCTTGTTTTTAAAATGTTTACTTATTTTAGGACAAGGACAAATTAATACCACCAGATGGAAGAGGCCATTAAAATTTTTAGCTATGAACTGGCCTGCCCTCAAAATGCTACACAGAAGGTCCTCAACTGATTGGAACATCTCTGCTATCTCTTTGTGTGGGTGTCCAATTCAAACAGTTACTATCGCATTACACTTTGGCCTTATTTTCCTTTGGTAGGACAATGTGGAGAGAGGGCCCATCCTTGCCTCTTTATCTAAGAAATATGAAACTACACAGATAACCTGATTTTTTTTTTAATTTTTATTTTTAGTTCTGGGGTACCTGTGCAGATGGGCAGGCTCATTACATAGGTAAATGTGTGCCATGATGGTTTGTTGGAGTTCTATTTTTTTCTAGCCACAGGATCTAAATGAAGTTTGATATCTGTCACTTAGTTTCAAATCCAAGAGAGGAAATGATACAATATATCTATCAGTGAGTGCTTGCATTGTGACAACCAGGTTGCTCATATCTCATGCTTGATGGGAGCATCCATCCAGCTTCCCGGACCACTTATGAATGAGGGCAGCAACAGGACTACCATGGTCAGGACCACAGGTTTTATTAACAGAGGGAAATTGGAGGCTGTTCCAATTCATTCGTCCTTTCATTCAACATGGTTTTGCTGAGTGCCTCCCGCTGTACTAGACTCTGGGAGTTGAAAAGAAAACGAGATGCAGTGTGGGGTCTGGAAGGGTAGGGTAAAATCAGAAAGGTTTGAAAATACAAAATCAAGAGTAGCCCTCGCTTGTGAGCATGTGAGTCTCAGAGAGAGCCCCATGACCCTGAAGCCTCAACTGCAGGTGCGATGATGGAGAAGGTGTCTGCAGAAGGATCCATGTGGGGAAAGTTTTGGGAAGTCCCTTCCTTTCCATCCCTATTGCCCAGATTCAGGCCAATACTACTCTTTACCAGGCCTACTGACTGTAAGGGGCTAACAGATCTCCTTGCCCCCAGTTCTAGCCCCTCGAATCCATCCTCCTCAAAATTCCCAAGAACGGTCTTCCCAAAATGTAAATCAGATCATTTGCCAACATTGCTTAAAACCCTTCTGTAGGTTCCCTTGACAGCCACGCTCGTCGGCAAGGCCTCCCTGAGCTAGCCTGCCTGCCTCTTTCAGCACTTCACCCTACATCTCATGCCCTGGCAAAAACGAACTGCCAGTGTGCCCATCACACCAGAGCACTTTGGACAACCCACTTTCCTTCTGCCTGTGCTTGCGACCCTGGACTTTGTCTTCAGACAGCTCTGGGTCTGACTGCTGGCTCTGCAGCTGCCTAGCATTGTCACCATGCGGGAGTCATTTTGCCTCCTTAAGCCTCAGTTTGTGAAGTGGGATGATATGCTTCACAGTACTGGTTCTAGCAATTTCTCACAACAGAAGGACGCTTGAAAAACAAACCTGGAAAACCAGCAAAGCTTTCTCTACTCGATTAATATTTTCTTTTTAGCACTTAAAATATCGTGAATGGGATGTATTCTATTTTGTAAAGTTCCACGCTGGTGACCTACAGACAAAGGGTCATCTCGTTTATATGTCCTGCATTATGGTTTTGTGGTTCCAGGTTTTTATTAGAAGAAAGACAACGAGCTCCGACATGGCCCATGGCCCTTCACAGGTGCCCTGGCTTAGCCTTATCCACACAGAATAGGGCAACATGTGGAGAAAAGAAATCGGAAATCAGCAGAGACAAGCTTCCTTTCCGCTCATGGGTCACAACATTTATGTGCATCCTATATAGGCAGGCTGGGTTTGGGTATCTTTTCCATGTGACCAACAGAAAACAAATTCGGACAGACAGAAGGCAGGAAGTTCTGTGAGCTGCCTCATGGTTATTGTTACTAAGGAAACCAATTCTTTAGTATTCATGTGTTCAGCAGACGGCCACGCTGAATCTCTGAGGCTGAATCTCTGAGGCTGAGGCAGCATCACAGAATGGCATGAGGGAGAGGAAGGGATGAAAACAGCCAAACAGCTAAATACAGAAGCCGTTTAAAAATATGTCGGTAATTTAGCCATCAACCATGGTTTCTAGTGGCTTTAAAAATGAGAGCATAACATCAAGTGATTTAAAGAGTGATCAGGAGCTTGTCTTCCCACTGCATTTATATAATCATATTCACATACTGTGCACACACAGGGAAGAAAAGCCTCTCCGGAGGGGACAAAGATCCTTGAAATCTGGTTCCATTTTGAGAAAATCATTATTGCATGAAAAGGGCTTCTGAAATTTATCTCTATCTGTTCTCTCTGTTCCAAAAAGCCTTTTCCTTACTATCTAAAGATGGTGATGGCAAATGTATTGTTAATGACCTCAAAGGTGACATTTTCTCTAGCAGAGAATGGGAGCATTTGCCATATTTGCTGAGCATCAATTCCAAGGTATAAAAGAAGTCAATCCCACAGAAGTCAGAATCCCACTAGGACACCCACATCCCCACTGGCCAGCCTGTGGGTGGTGATGAATTAACGGGTGTCGAAAGCCTTCAGAATATGAAAGAGCAAAGTCGGGGAATATGGAACCATGTGTTGCTTATCACAGACTCTGAGTGAAACAGAAGAGCTGGAAGGACCAGAGAAAGAGAATCCACTTCCCAACCCACTTGCCCCGCAGTCATGGAATAATGCACATGTTTTGCAGTCGAGATAGTAGCCAAATAGTGACCCTCATAGTAAGCATCCAGACAGGGGATAGCTCAGACCTCTTTCTGTTCTAGAAAAATTATCTAAACTGAAACATTTCTTAAGTGAAAAACAGAGTGGGCCAGGAGCCATGGCTCATGCCTGTAATCCCAGCACTTTGGGAGGCTGAGGCAGGTGGATTGCTTTGAGCTCAGGAGTTTGAGACCAGCCTGGGCTACATGGTGAAACGTTGTCTCTACACAAAGTAAAAAAAAAAAAAAAAAAAAAAAAAAAAAAAAAAATTTAGCTGGGTGTGGTGGCTCACACCTGTGGTCCCAGCTACTCGGGAGGCTGAGGCTGGAGGATTGCTTAAGTCCCAGGAAGTGGAGGTTGCTGTGAACTGAGATTGCACCACTGCATGCTGCCTGGGTGAGAGCGAGACCCTGTCTCAAAGAAAAAAAAGAAAAAAGAAAAGAAAGTGTCCTGGTCCCTTCACCTCTGATCTGCATGGCCTAGGGGAAATCACTGTGGATTCTGGCAGCATCTCCTGGTTTGGAGGTACAAGTATCCACTGAAGTAGATAGGTCACCATTAACATCCCACTGCATGGTCACAGCACTGACATCCTTTCCCCATGCTCAATCAGCATCAATTTAGCACCAACTGCATTCAAAACCCTCTGCTGGAGTTTAATGCAGCCTCAGGACATGAAGAATCTACAATCTAGTGGATAGTAAACTGAGAAATCTCAATCTGAGCAGATCACATCCTTTCTTCACATTCTTTAAAAGTCTTAATATGACCTGAATTTCCCTGGTCCCTGCCCATCTCTCCAACTTCACCACAGATCCCCAGCCCATTCCACTCCCAACACTGGCTTCTTCCAATTCATCTGCTCCTTCTCTTCCTCCAACCTCAGATCTCAGTGAAAAAGTTACTTCTTGAAGGAAACATTTCCTAAGTCCCCACGTCAGGCTCCCCAGCTATATCTTCTCATTGTACCCTCTTTTTTCCTTTGTTGCAGTAATTGCAGTTTGATTGTATAGTTATGGGACAGTTTGATACTGCCTGTCCTCCCCATTGGACTTCAAATTTCATGGAAACAGAGGCTGAAACAACTTCTGTTTATCACTGAGTTCTCAATGCCCATCATAGGTCCTAGTTCAGAGTTGGTTCCTGACAAATGTTTCTTAAGTAAATGAATAAATGCGCACAAGGACATAAGTTAGAAGGTAGGAGAAACAAAATCCTGAAGCAGAGGGCCATAAAACAGTGTGGCCGCAGGTGGTTGTTTCTCTCCCAAACATTCTTTATGTACACAGTTCCTTGCACACAGAAGGCTTGTGGAATGAACAAAGAAAGAATGAAGGGTGAAATGGGAAAAATCACCTCTCAGTCTCTTGTTTGTTTACATGATTATCCTTTATATAAACAGTAATATTCAAAAACCATTTCTGTATGTGTGTCACAAATCTTGTGGAAATATAGTTTAAAAACAAGTAATAGCTAGTAAAACAAAACACAACACAACAAAAACCCCCACAACTCAGGATGTAGCTGGGAGATACGTCCTTGTCATTTCCAGACCCTACGTTGCTGTAGGGCAAGCAGAGCTTCAAATTGTGCAGAGGGGACAGTTATAAGATGGAGTATGAATTGTGGTGTAGTGAAGTGTTGAGGGTACCCAACAAAGGCCCCCAGGTGAGAGAAAGAACAGGCTAGTGCTCAGGCTGGTGGGAGCACTGAATTTCAGGCTGGGGAGCAAGATAGAGGAGGTGTGTGCTGTCAGGAAGGGCCCTGGTGCCTGGTATGGACTGATTCCCAATGCAGGAGAAACCAGTGGAGCATGTACAGCAGATGAGGGCTTCTGAGGATTCCCTCAGCTTCATCATGGAGCAAGATTAGGAGGGTGATGAGTGGAAGGCAGGAAGAAAAACTTGAAGCTGTTCAGGTGGAAATGTTGAGGGCCTGGGTTTCATAGAGGCAGTGGAAATACTGACACTCATGTTCAATCAAGTTCAGAGCTGAGTAAACCCTGAGAATCACCCATTACAGTACTCGAGGTATTCTGTGAGACACAGGTGCTTTGTTTTAATTGGTTTAATCTCTAGAAAGCTTCAATTATCTTTCTAAACAAAAGATTCTGCATGCTAGGTACATCTTTGTGCTAGGGTCCTTCCTTAAATACATCCTTCTTTGGATGTATTTAAATTCCGCTGGAGTTCCTTGGCAATGAAAAGTTGCTTGTTTTAACATTTATGTTCATGGAGGAAGAGATTTTAACCAGAGATTATGGATTCCATCTCGTCTTCTAAAGCTAGATCTTTATTTCTTAGTACCATGTGTCTCATGAAATGTCAGGTCTCTATTCTGTCTCTTAGTGTTCTCAGTATGGTTCTTAAATTGGCTGTTTCACATTTCCTCTGTTCTCTTTCCTAAGACTGATGTGGGCTCATTTTGCTCTGCCCTGGCACTGAAGACAGATGTGAACATCCCAGGGACCAGGTATCCCCTTCAAAGTAATGATACACTCAGTGACCCCTCCTGTCATGCAGATTGCCATGAAAGCCATGATTAATACCTGAAGATGCGCAAATTTGGATTTCTAAAATCAAACAAAGACATATTTGCAGATAGAGGGGACTAATATCTAGGTATATCCAAAAACGTGTTAAGGTTGCAATGTATTTAGTGAAGAGCAATCCGCCTTGGCTAAAGGTTGTCATAGAACAGAAAAATGGGACTTTAAAATAAGGCAATTCAGCAAAAGGCCATAGTCTGGTTAAGTGCATGATTGCGGATTCAAATATGTTTGAGATTTTCTGATCAAAAACAGCGCTTAGGTCAAGTGTGTTGGCTCACACCTGAAATCCTAGCACTTTGGGATTTCAGGCAGGTGGATTAGTACAGCCCAGGAGTTTGAGATCAGCTTGGGCAATATAGGGAGACCTCCATCTTCAATATAATGGAGACCTCCATCTCCATTTTTATTTTACAAAAATAAAATAAAAAAATAGCCATATGTGGTGGCATGCACCTGTAGTCCCAGCTACTTGGGAGGTTGAGGTGGGAGGATTGCTTCGACCCCAGAGTTTGAGGCTTCAGTGAGCTACGACTGTGCCAATGCACTCCAGCCTGGGTGACAGAGTGAGACTCTGCTTCAAACAAAACAAAACAGGGCTTGGCCATTCATTTTCCCCTCACTATGATTAAAGCAACCTGTTAGCCTGACCAGTCTGTATAATCATGGCAGACTTTTGGGTAGAGGATGGCCGGTGGCTGTAACAACCTCATCTGTTATTCTGGGAGGCCAAACAGAAAGGAAGTTGTGGAGTTGCTAATTGATGACTTTCATTCAAGCATTAGCTTTCTTTTGCTGTTGTAATCCCTAGGATTTTAGCCAGCAAAATTCCTCCGAAACAATGAAGCATCTTTACTTGTTGAAGGTGAATCTAAAAAACACTCTTGTGGGAAATAGTTACCTCTAATGTCCCATTCACTACACATGGCAATAGGCTGGGAATCCTCTAAGAAAGCAACAATGGAGATTTATGTTGCCATCTGTCTCTGGGAGATTTGAATGTTTATGTCACTCTTAGCTGTAGGGTTTTGGCAGCAATATTGTTGATACACAGGAAGGAAAGATGTGATTAAAACTAAGAGGCTAAAAGCTGGAAGTTGAACTGATTCCATGTGATATTTTGTCATCAGAGCCTACTGTCCTTCCAACCCCTCCCTTCTGCTGACTTTTCCCCACTCATCTTACTCTATACCAAACAAATGATCTCCGAAGCTTACCTTAGCTGAGTCTCTATTAAAACCACATAGGCTCCAAACAACACTCATTAACAATGGGGAAGAGAAAGTGAACAAGGTGGCTTTGCAGGAGTCCCCTGGAACAATAGATGCATTCTCAGCATTCAAAACAACAAGAGCATTAGGCAAAAAACTTTGAATGTAAATCTCTCCTCCTTGGTTCCTCCAAAGCTTTGTGTATTTCAATCATTTCCCTTCTGGTCCATAATACAGTTCCTTCAGATTATCCAAAGGTCTGTCACATTTTCTGCACAACTTATTTTAATATAAATTCACAGAATCAAAAACATATACAAAATCTCTACTTTCTTATTCTGGAGTAACTCACTCTCCCTAAGGAGGTGAAAAATGGGATTTGTGTTTGAGCATAAGTCTTAAGCTTTTGAAATGAATCACATGTGACTCAGTTATTTTTAAAAATAAATAAATAAAGCTGGGGGAAAGGAAGGTCAGAGAGAGAATAGTTTAAAGGGGAAAAGGACAAGCTATGTATTTTCATGAACTGCAGAAAGACGTAGTCTAAATACAGAAAAGGGGACTCCTGTCATCTCCAAGGGTTGAATATCTCACTACCCTGCACCAGCTCCCATACCCACATACACATTTTCATTTGTTAGCCTGTGAATAAAAATCCCTGTTCCCCAAGCATTTCTTTACATTTAGAAAATTGTATACTATCCTAGCTATGGCCACAAAACAATCAAAATCTTGTAGACAAGAGAGTTCTTTTGGCCTTTGTTGAGGTAGGGTGGAAAACTTGATTGCCTGTCCCAAAAGGTATTATTTTAGTTCCTTGTGAAACATTTAAAGCTAGATGACTGCTTATTTAATTCTTTGGCACAGCAGGGTTTTTAAAAATTAGTATTAAAAAGCTACTTACCTAGGCTAAGTCAAATCCAAGCATTAGCAAGTCTTAGTGAGACTAGAGATGTAGAGAGTGCTTGTTGGCTACTTGATGCAGATTATTTTTCCTTTGGGGCAGTGGCTGCCTGGCTTTGGGAAGTAGGAAGCTAATGAGAGACAGACAGCAACACTCCTCTATGTAACACGTGGTTTCCTGTGAGGCAAACGGGACTCTGGGCAGTTATCACCTCAGGATTCAAAAGCAATAGGGTAGACAAAGGTTTCCCAAGTGATTACAAGGGATAACATTCAGTTGCAGGTAATTTTAAAATCAGGAGACCTAACTCCCAGAATTCCAAGAATATCCCAGTCTGGAATTTTCTACCAAACTCTTCCTGATTAGCAGGCACACATGTATTAGGATGAGGCCTCTGTGTCGTTCGACGCCAGAGGTGTGATGATTTTAGCACATGTCTGAAAATTCTTGGAAACACATCTCATCAAGAGGTGGAGTCTAGTTGCCCTCCCTTTAAATATCGGGCTGGCCTTAGCAATTTGCTTCTCATTTTGCAAAGGTAGCAGAAGTGATTCTGTATGGTTTTCAAGGTTAGTTCACAAAAGATAAGCTTCTGCCTGGTGCTCTCTCCCTTGAAGTATACTCCTTTGGCACATGGAAACCATGTGCTAGAGCCACCAGAGAGAGAGAGAGAGAGAGAAAGAGAGAGAGATAAAGAGAGAGAGAAAGACCATATAGACAAACAGAAAGATGCCTAAAGAGATCCAGTAGTTCCAGCCCCAGCTATTCAAGTCTTCCCCATGCAAGTGCCAGATATGGGAGTGAAGCAGCCTTTGAGTGGATCCCAATCCCAGAATCATCTGATGTCAAGAGTTCTTATGCCAGACCCTCCCAGACAGGCTGATCCAGAATACTGTATTTGCAGGAACCATGAAACATTTTTTTAAGTTGTTTATTTTTAGGTTAGTCACCAATTTTGAGGGTGATTTGTTTCACAACAATAGATAGATGTGATGTATTTTTATAACAAAACTTAAAACACGTGACAGTGGTTTGGGGCCTGAGTGGAGGGTGGAAGTGGAAAGAGTTTTGAAGAGGCTGTCAGTAAAAGATGAAAGAAAAGTGAGCAAAATGTATCAGCAGCTCGAGGAAAGGACGCCCTGGTTATGAGGTGGTAGAATGCCTGGCAATATCCTCTAGATACTGTGGTAGCATAGAAAACAGAAAATATAGCTAAGGCACTCACAATCTAGTAAGGACATTTCTAGGCAGAATGTTGAAGGTGCTGCCTGGTTCTTCTAGCTGCCCATAGTGAAATATGAGAGCAGAGAGCTGAAGTGAGGAAAAAATTGTTAAATATGAAAGAGCCAAGACTGTGGGTTTCCAAAAAATACAACTATTTCTTAGTCTTATCCTCTCCAGATGGCAACTGAGGCTAACGTTATAATATGTAATTTTCATTTAAAGATGAAGGCAACAGTGTAACTCTAGAATCCTTTGTTAAGACTCAGATTTAAGGAAGTTCTTCATGGGCTTTTTTCAAACAGTCAAAGAATCTCTTAAGGATTGTAAGGGCATCCCTCTCAGTCATCTCTACTAAACAAAAATGCTTCCAAGAATCTTAAGGGCAAAGTACTACAATAGCCAGATAAAAGCATTAAGTAGAAAAAAGTTTATCTCATTGAGGTTGCAAGTAAATCCCAGTTAGATTTATAAGTAACACACAGAGTTTTAAAGAGATGTGTACTAATGAAAATATTGCCAATTTATACTAAAAGAGACAGAGGTAGTACAAAATGAAAAGAGGCTTTTGGACCTCTGAAGTTCTACAGGAAAGAAGCAGACTGAGAAAGCCATTCAACCATAAAGATGGGGAACATTTAATAGGACAGGAACGATAATTCAGAGGGAGAAACCAATAGCCCAGAGAATGGAGTCAAGAGCCAGGGATAATCATTCCTAGAGAGATTACTGAGCTGTAATCAAGGAACTGGCAACCTGTTCCTGGCTGGATTTCAGAGCTGCTGTGGACTACTGATTACCATATGTGTTCTGTTTTTGAAATGTCTATAGTGACTGTCCTATGTCTAGTCCACCAAAATATGCTGGGTTTGTGGAAGGCAAACAACTTGTCACTTTAGTTCACAGATCTTGAGATCAGGAGCAGTCCTCAAGAAGCTGTGGATGAGGATCTGAAGTTGAAGACTGTCGGCTGCAGCACCTGAACCTGATTTAGATGATGAGCTACTGGCCCTTGAGCCTGAGACTGGGGCTGTAACAGCTGAGATATCTATGGCTCTTAGGAGGGGGATCGGTGAGTGTATTTTGCATATGGAATCAACATAAATAACTTGCATCAGAGGGCAGACTGTTATGATTTTAGAACATGTCCACAGTTCTTTGAGACACCTTCTATCAAAATGTGGAGTCTAATTCTCTTTCGTTAAATATAGACTGGCCTTAGTGATGCATTTCTACCACATGGAATGCCAGGTTAATACAGCAGCGGTCCCCCAGCTTTTTGGTACAAGGGACCGGTTTCATGGAAGACAATATTTCCATGGACAAGGGCCAGGGTGGTTTCAGGATGAAACTGTCCCACCTCAGATCATCAGGCACTAGATTCTCATAAGAATTGTGCAACCTAGATCTCTCACATGTGCAGTTCACAATGGGGTTTGTGCTCCTATGAGAATCTAATGCTGCTGCTGATCTGATAGGTGGTGATGCTCAGGTGGGAAGACTCACTTGCCAACCGCTCACCTCCTGCTGTGCAGCCTGGTTCCTAATAGGCCACAGACTGTTACAGGTTCACAGCTCTGGGGGTTGGGGACCCCTGCAGTACAGCTTCCACCTGGCTGTCTCTTGGTGCATGTAAGGTGTCCAGCTAACTTGCAACCATCACGCTTAAGAAACCTTGTGGAAAGACCATATTAAGTTAGAGGTGCTCCGCTCCAGGTGTTTCAGCTCTCAATTCTTTGAGTCTTCCCAACTGTGGTACCATATATGCAAATAACAAAGCTTAAAGACCCCATCCCAGCCACCATCTGATTGCAGCTACATTGAGCAATTGTAACCTACAACCAGCTGAACTGCTGCTGAGCTCTTGAGCCATAGGAAGTGTGAAAGATCATAAATGGTTGTCTTTGCAAGACACTAAATGTTGGGACAATTTATTATATTGCAATAAATATAGCAATTTGTTATATAGCAATAGCAATCATAATAGCAAATATTATTCTACAATATTTGGAACAAGGAAGCACCACTCACATTTTGTTCTGTGTGAATGGTGATTCTCAGAGTTCTTTAGTAAGATGGTATCACACGTTGCTGTGCAAATCCACCAGTTGTAAGTGTTGGTTGACATCTGCAGACTTCATCTGGACTCCTCTGTTTCTCACTTTTTCTCTCCTCTTCCCTAGTTTTCTATTCTGTTTGGCTCCCTTGTCATCACATGAAATTGTTGACACCAAACCTCAAGGCTAGTCCCTAATAACTTTTTCAGCTCTGCTAACTCTTTTGGGTACTCTAGTCTAGTTTACCCTGGGATTTCCTCTCAATAACCCCCAGTGTCCACTCTAGCACATTTGTAGCTCCCAAGACCACATGTGGAGGCCCCTTCTCATCCCATCCCCAGATCCTCCCTGAACTATGGGGGACCTGCAGGATACCCCAGTTCACACATCCAAGCTCTGTTTTCAGCCTATGCAAACAGCTGCACCTCATCCACTCCTCAGGCGTAGAGGTGCTCATAATGGCAGTCATGGTCCACCTTCAGAAGAACAGGGAAGAGGCCCATACAGGCCCTATCCACAGTTTATAGAGGGCTCACACCCTTGCTCTTCAGACTCCTCACACCCTGTGGAGGGACAGGCAGAAGGGGGCTAGATCAAGGCCCTCTAAGCACAGGGCCTGGGCAGGGCCACTAACTGCCTTGCATTAAAGGCAGTGCTGCCCCACCCCACCTCCTGAGGCTGTGGGAAAGTTACACGTCTAGTGCTCTCTGCTGCTCCTCCCTGGGATTCAGCAAGACTGCTCAGCTAGAGCCATCTCCTGTCCTCACCAGCAAGGAGGATGGGCAGAGATTTGCTTTTTTTTTTTTTTTGAGACAGAGTTTCACTCTGTTGCCCAGGCTGGAGTGCAGTGGTGCAATCTTAGCTCACTGCAACCTCCGCCTCTCAGGTTCAAGCAATTCTTTTGCCTCAGCCTCCTGAGTAGCTGGGATTACAGGTGTGCACCACCACACGAGGGTAACTTTTGTATTTTTAGTAGAGACAGGTTTCGCTATGTTGGCCAGGCTGGTCTTGAACTCCTGACTTCAAGCAATCCTCCCACCTTGGCCTCCTAAAGTTCTGGGATTACATGTGTGAGTCACTGCACCAGGCCGAGACTTGCTTTTAGTGTGATGGAGAACTAAAAGTGATTGGTCCCAAAGCAGAGGCTAGATTATGTCATTTCTTTGCTAGATGATTCAGGGAGAAATTCACACATTTTAGAGTCTAGATCCTAGGATCTCCATGGCCCAGTTTTATTCTTCACTGATCCCTCTCACACACATTATGCTCCAGCCTAAGTCATTGTTACGACTTCCAGAAATTTCCGCTTGCTGTCTACTTTTTGTTGCTGTTGTTAAATGTGGAGTCCTTGCTGCAAAAAATTACAGTTCTAATAAGATCTGGAGGCTCAAAGTGATCTTATTAAGGACAGATAATTTCCTGAGTTAGAGCCACCAGCACAAGGATGCCCATTCATAGTCTGTCACAGAGTTTAAATATCATGCTGAGGTCATGAAAAACGGAAAAATATTAGCTCAAGGATTTACTTTGCAACTGGAGTGGCAGCATTTGCATTGCCCTTCTAGGGTTCAGCCTAACCGCAAAAATGATTGGACTAAGGCCTCAATGTTATCACTTATAATATTGTGATCTTGGAAATGTTCCTTCATCTTTCAGACCTAAGTGTAGGCTTAGACGGTAGTGCAAGCTCCAGGCTTCCCAGTGAACCCTCCCTCCCAACCTGTCAGCTAATGACAGTCAGGACCTTAGACAGCAGCTGATGACCTCTGTGGAAAAGCGACAACATTTTAGTCAGGACTTATCTGTACTCTCAGGGTCTGTTTACTGGCTCACAGAATGAGATGACCAAAAATATGATTGCCATAATAAAGTTATGAATAAAACTTTACATAACATAGGATGAGCGTATGAGGAATCTTAAATGACATTTGTGTTGGGCTCTCAATTTTGGCAACAATTGAAAGCGTGCAACCTCACCTAAAATTAATGACCAACATCAGGAAAAAAACAAAGCTTTCTTCAACCTACTGTGAATTATCTAGTACACTTAGCAGATAATAAACATAGACACTAAAGGGTAATTCAGCCTACCTCTCCCAAGGTGTGGCTTTCCTTTGGGGCCTTTTTAAAACATAGCAGAACACTTGTTGTCATTGTGGCATTCATATCAGAGGTGCATTCATTCAATACACCTTCCACTACTTCACAGAAAATGGGAAAGACTTGGGAATTTCATATTTTGTTTTGCTCTGTGGACACATGGAAAACTGGAAAACTCACTTGTCAATAGGTTCCTCTTTATGTGCTTTCTGTGTGCATAAAGTGGATCTCTTTGTACCTCAAATATCTGGTGAACCCTTGAACTGTGCCGTGCAAGCTGCAGAAATGACATGAGCAAGACTAGGTGTTCTACTTCCTTAGGGAGCTCCAGGTGCTGAAGGGGATCAGAAAAGCCCTGCTCTGGGGAAATGAGGGGGAGGAGATCAAGCTCTGAAGGAGTGTGCAGAGTTCCCTCCGAGGTGTTTGTTATTTCAAAGTTGAGTGATAACTTGAATTATACTATTTATTAATAGATTTGATAGAGAAAATTTGGAACATTGATGTTTTTACTGTGCAATCTTGGAACCATGGTCCAAGTAATACGATGGGCATATATGGTGTCTCATCCCCTGTGTGCTTGCATTTGCTCCTCTGTCTGGAAAGCCTGCCCATGTTCTCTGGAAAACTCACATGTGTTCTTCCGAGACATTCTCACCACTCCCACCTCTGCCCCAGAACCAAAGCAAAATATCCTACCTTTTTCTGTAGTACTTCTGTAAATTGTATTTACATATTTATTGCATTGAAATCATGTCTACATAGTTGTCTTCCCCAACTAGACTGTAAGGGAAGGGCAGTGTCTCACCAGTTCATGACCTGTAGTGTCTAGCTCAGTGTCTAACACACTGAAGTCACTTAACAGATGTTTGGTGAAATGAAAAATGGTAAGCCACCTAGGCCAAAGTGATTTGTCCCAAAGCAAAGGCTAGATTATGTCATTTCTTTGTTTGACAATCCGGGGTGAAATTCAAACATTTTAGAGTCTAGATTCTAGGGTCTCCATGGCCCAGTTTTATTCCTCACTGGTCTCTCTTACACACCTTATGAACCAGCCTAAGCAGAGTGCCTTGATGTCCCCAAACACCCAGCATTTCTCATATTTATCTCTTTTTTTGTGTTCTTCCTTTATCCTAGTGTGATGTTCTCCCCTACTTCAGTAAGGTATGGGTTAAAATGGTAATCAGTTTCCAAAGCTCAACTTAGATGCCATTTCCTCCATGAGGTCTTCCTAGTTACTTTCAGCTAGAAGGAACATCCTCCTTTTTTTTCTTCTTCCTTTGCACTATGTTTCACTGTCCCTGCCACATTACACCTTGTAACTTCACTCATTTAATCAACATTTATTGAACTATTGATAGAAAGATGAAAATATCCACTACTTTCCCTCAAAATCTCAGATTATAGTGTGCAGGCACATAAAAGGTAGTTATCAAATTTTAAAAGTGTGGCTAGGCACGATGGCTAACCTCTGTAATCCCAGCACTTTGGGAGGCTGAGGTGGGTGGATGGCTTGAGCCCACAAATTTGACAGCAGCCTGGGCCACATGGCAAAACCCAGTCTCTACAAAAAGTACAAAAATTAGCTAGGCATAGTGGTGAATGCCTCTAGTTCCAGCTACTTGGGAGGTTGAAGTGGGAGAATCGCTTGAGCCCAGGAGGTGGAGGGTACAGTGAGCCATTATCCTGCTACTGCACTCCAGGCTGGGTGAGAGTGAGACCCTGTCTCAAAAAAAAAAAAAAAAAAAAAAAAAAAAAAAAAGTGCAATGGTAGAAATACTCCATTTTTTACAGCTCTTATGACTTGAAATTATGCATTGTGCTTTTAAAAAATTCTCTTTTCCTCTGTGAGTTGTTCACCATCATATCTCCAGCACCCCGAACACCCCAGATATGTGGTAGGTACTCAATGATCATTTGTTGAATACATTAGTGTAGAATAACTTTTAAAGTTTTTTTTAAACAGTTAATCTACAATGGAAGTTTACATCTTGCTAATGTGAATTCCCTTCAAGATTATAATGTGGCTCAATTCCAAACAGTAATTCTTGTATACTGTGGCTCCATCTTCTTAAGCGTGTGACTTCCATGTTCACCTGCATGGAGTTGCTGCGAAAGGGGAAGATTATGGGAATCATGTGACGCATGCTTCATAGGCCAGGCCTGGAGTGCTGCACTCAGTTCTGTTCCTATTCCATGAGTCAGAACTCAGCCACCTGGCCACATCCACCTGTAAGGGGGACTGTGCAATGTGGTCTAGCTGGTCTAGTCCAGGAGAAAAAAACTTAGGTAGGCTCTGTTGAATTCTATGAATGAGGCAGGGAAAAATGGAGAAAAGGGTCAACTACTCAGGGGAAGGGGCCTTGTCAGTAAAGGCTTCGTGGAGGAGGTGATGCAAAAGATGAGTCTTAAAGCAGCCGTGGGATGTGACCACCTGAGGAGGGAGGAGAAGGAATCCCAGCCAGAAGGTAAGTATAAACTAAGCAAAGGAGTGGAAACTACCCACCATTCCCTGAGGCCAGAAGACAGAGAGGCAGGGAGAAGACATGAAAATGGAGAGAAAGGAAGGGGAGATGGTGAGGGTGAGGTGGAGGGTTTAATGCTATTACACAGAGCTTGAAACTCACTATAGGGGATAGAAGGAGCCACTGAAAGTTTGAAGCAGGAATGCAGCACAAATGATTTGCAATTTGAATAGAGTCTTCAGGTGGAGAGGACAGAGGGAGGACAGAGATGGAGGCAAACAGACCACTTAGGAGGTTATGTATTTAAATTTCCATATGGGGTCCCTACAGAAGATCACTTGAGGAAAATCTGAAGTGTATATATACTTGGGCTGCAGCCTCAGCCGCTGCGATTCAACAGGAATGTTTAGAAAGCTCCCCAGGCCATTCTGATAGTCAGCCAGGTGTAGGAATCACTGCCTCTGTGCATCATGAGCTCCTGCGAGGACAAGCAGACATCTTTCCTCTTTGGTTTCTCCCATAGAGCCAGGCCCTGCCTTGCATGTAATCCCATATCATTACAAGTGGTATACATACAGTATATTCACATTGTTTGAAGTCTTTCAACTAAACCCTAAGAAAGAGTTCTTTCTTAGAAAGAAGGAAAAAAAAATCCCATTTCACTCTTATTTAATCTGCGTTATCTTTTAATAATTGATTAATTTGTTTTGAAATGGCTAAACATCTACTACACCTTGGACACCATTTTCAGGCTTGAGGATACAGAGACTGAAAATAAGACCTGTATGGCACTATTTTGAAAGTGATGTGGGGACATGGAAGAGGGAGAGACTGTTTCAGGGGGCTTCTGGAATGTTTTACAGCAGAGATGATTTTTGAAAAAGGTCTTAAAAGGATCAAGAGGAATTTAATCAAAACACAGGAAAGGTTATTCCAATCAGAGAGAACAGTGTGTGCAAAAGAACAGCAGCATGAGAATGCCTGGAACATCCAGGGATCTGTGGGAAGTTCGACATGGTGAGGGCAGAGGATGTGCACATGGAGGCACAGGAGATGAGGCTGGAAAGAGAGGGGTTGAGAGGTAGTGGTGTGCTGGAAACTTCTTATCAAAAACAACAACAACAAAATCCAAACATGATTTTGCCAATTTCTGTGGTGTAAATATTTCCATCTGATTTCAAACTGTCAATGATTTAAGGACTGCCTTACAAAATTCCTAAGTATTTTAGAACTGGTTTTGTGAACTGGTAGCACCTGCTCCCAGTACATGACTGGCAGGAGGCCAGATCCTTTAATTTTAAGAGATGTTCTGAAAAAATCTGTGTTCCCTTGCCTTGGTTGTGCCTCGCATTATGATGAGGCTTGTTTTAATGAGTTCAGAGTAGACCAAGCCAAAGAAACACACAAGGGACCTGAAAACTCACTGGAGCTATTTCTTAGACTCCTACCACTCACCAGTAGTGCACTTAGACCCAGGCAAGAGGGGCCCCCATTTTGGTTTCTATGATCAAACAGCCTTCTGTAGACATAGCCCTTCTCCACAGAATGAGGAAGCCATAGTGCCATGCCCAACAGGAACTTATCTCCCCCACTTCTCCACATACTCCAGATGTCCATGACCCTGGAATACTCTCTGCAAATGGAGTCTTCCCTGAGACCACTCTCCTGAGGGCATGTACCTCATCCCCAAGGGCTGGCCAAGGAGGAGCTGCTTGCTGAAGTTATGGATAATGGGGATGTGCGGGCTGGGATGTCCACACACATGCACCTGCGGCCCCTTACATCGTGGATGGAGCTGGGGATGGGAAGTGAAAAGAAGTGGGTCAGTCTCAAGCTGAACTGGTTCCCTCTGTACTGTCATATTTTGGTGAGGAACTTTGAGGAGTCCAAGAATCTAACCGTGAATCTGGCCTTCAAGTTCATTATAAAGACATATTTCAAAGTAAGAGAATAGAATAGGTTTAGTTTTTTGTTAGTTGGATGTATATCTTTAAATATTTAGATATATGGTATATGGGCCTTCATTTTTGCTTTTACCCTGGGTCCTGCAAATGTTAGGAGTGGTTCTTGTCTACCGCTTTACTAGGGCTGTATTCTAAACCAAGGTAAGCAAACTATAGCCCCCAGGCAAATTACTGCCCACTGCATTTTTTATGAGGTATGTGAGCTTAGAATAGTTTTTTAATTTTAAAATCATTCTTAAAAATCAAAAGCAAAATTTTGTGGCATGTAAAAATTATATGAAACCTAAATTTCAGTGTCCACAAATTGCTGTACTGGAATACAGTACACATATGTATTGTGCATGGCTGTTTTTACACTACAGCAGCAAAGTGAGTAGCTGGGAAAGAGACTGTGAGGCCTGGAAAGTCTAGAGTATTCACTATCTGGCCCTTATAGAAACAGTTTCCGGACCCTCACCCTAGAGTAGCAGACAGGCAGGAGGAAAGGAAGAGTCTAGCAGTTCTCACGCTGGCTGCACAATAGAATCACCTGTTGATTTCTCCAAGCAGACCCCCACCCCTAATATTTCTTGAATGGTCTGGGGTGGGGGTGTTATTTTTAAACTTCCTGGTGATTCAAACAAGAGTCAGGGCTAAGAACCACTGGGCTAAGGGAATGAATACATGAAGGTCTGAATTTCCCAAATGTTAAGCAAGGTGGTTGCAGGACTGGCCTGCTTTCCCCAGTGAATCTTAGTGGATTACAGCCTTTTTTGAGGAAGAAAGGTACCCAGTGATGAGATCTGGTTGAAGATGGAGAGGGGGCAAAAGACTAATTGTTTCTCACTGTAGTATGATTTATAAGCTAAGTTCCATTTTAACCTCTCTAAACCCTTGAACCATTGTTTCAAACATGTATCCCTGGACTTGCCTGGCATTGTCTGCATCTCGCAGGCAGGCACACCTTGGGCTATGTAGCACATACCTTTGCAGGGACCCCTGCTGGGTCACTTCTCAGGATACACCCCAACGGGGAACCCTTACGCCATCTGTGCAGCATGCCCTCCATAATTATTGGTGGTCTCGCAGGGAAGGAGAAAAAAGACAGCTCTATCAGAATCCCATTCTCCACTAGCACAGTCAGCACCATTGGCAGAGGATGGCTCCGGGGCTGCAAGGCTGCTCTGAGCTATTATTGTGCCTGGCTCTCTCTCAGCATGACTCAACGCAGACAATATAGCACACCGAGAGCATGGGGGATGAACAGTAAATACGAGGCCTTGGATTTTTTTTTAATCTTGTCAGTTTTTCCCTGATTTGTGTCCTTTATCCTAGCCCCCTCTGCTACATAAGCTTCTCAAAGCTAATGCCCATAACGCCACCACCCACTGGTAGCAGCAGGCTGCTGGGCCACTGTGGGGTTCTCATTGCAGAGATTTACAATGCCCGCCATTATTCAGCAACTGTACGTGTTAACCCAGTGGCACAAGGTTGCTCCAACACCTTCCCCTCTGGTTTCTCTTTACTCTGGAGGCCAACAGCGACTATAGGAGTGCCGCCCTCCTGACTCGAACTGCTTGCCTCAGTGAGCACACATCACATCCTCCAACCTGGCAGAGTTGGAATAGGCCCCACTGAAAGACAGGAACACTGGGCAATTATGGAACTGAGTTGACGCTTGACATTTCTACTGCCACATTAAAAAAGTTAAAAATATTTCTCAAAGTTGTTTCTTTGGCCTCCTCCATCCCCTTCTTTCTTCTATTAAGAGCTGATGTGATTACATCTCTAAAATGTGAGCTTGCCGCAAGGCTGCTGGGAGTGACCTCAACAATGGGCCTACAGGCTACTGTAGCTCTTAGGAGGTGAAGCAGTGCCATACATTTTGCTCCCTTGAAACAACTCCCTGGAACAAGTTACTATTTTCACACTTCTATTAATTCTAATCAGTTTCAAGGGTAACTTATGGCTCCCGTTTAACTAAGAAATGTGCCTATTATCTCTACTTTGGCTACTATGAAGTCTACCTCCATGCACTCTCCCGTTCCAGAATCCAGTAGTGGCGGCAGCAACTGTCTGGAAATGCATTTGCCTGTGCATAGACAATTTACTGCTTCAGGAGAAACAGAAAAAGCACTTGGGGGATGAAGATGCGGTCACTCTCATGAGCTTTCTGGAGAGAAATATGCATCGGCTGAGGACACCTATGTTTGGTTTTGTGCGAAGGGTTTACAAACTGAAATCACAGAGGTTACAGGAGAAGAGCAAGGGAAGGAAAACATCAGGTAGCTGGTCCTGGTGGGTAAGGGTCTGCCCAGAAGAAAGCTGGGAGTCCTGCAGGTCCTCTTAACATGGAACGGAAACTTGTGAACACATTTTTTCTTTTTTAGACAGAGTCTCTCTGTTGCCCAGGCTGGAGTGCAGTGGTACTATCTCGGCTCACTGAAGCCTCCGCCTCCCGGGTTCCAGCGGGTCTCTTGCCTCTGCCTCCTGAGTAGCTGCATTACAGGCGCCCACCACCATGCCTGGCTAATTTTTGTATTTTTAGTAGAGATGGGGTTTTGCCTTGTTGGCCAGGCTGGTCTCGTACTCCTGGCCTCAGATGATCCACCCATCTCAGCCTCCCAAAGTGCTGGAATTATAGGTGTGAGCCACTGCGCCTGGCCTGTGAACACTTTTAAGTCACTAAATACCTGGCATGAAATTATTAGCAATTTATCAAATCACGAGAGCCTGTTTGGGGTTATGACATATCTGACAGGAAGGAAAAGGTGATGATGGAAAAGGGACTGGCCTCTCAGGTTGGCACTGTCAATCCAAACGTGGGATCCCAAGAATGCCCTGCAGTTTCAGGTGCAGATGCCCCCTACGTGGTGCTCAGGGAAGAAAGCTCAGTTCAGAAAGAATAGTCAGGCTTCTGGCAGAACCCCAGTACACTGAAGCTTTGATTTGTATTCAGTGGAGGGTAACCTACTCACCCCATCTTTGAATATGTGCAAAAAATAGAGAAGGAGGCAATAAAAGATAAATAGGGCTGCCATTAAACAAAACCAGAAAGGCTCCAGATGCATCTGAGATGCGCAGAACATGTGACATGTGTGAACATCAGGAAGAGGCCGGGGGAACTGTGAAGATCCTGCAGCTCGTGGATCTGTTTCACATGGCCTCTACTCCTTTACATAAATTTGGCACAGCAAATCAAGGAAAGAGGACGGTTTAACAGACTCCTGGACCACTCCACCTAACTTATTCCTTCCCACGTATTGTGTATTTGTTCTCTTATTTCACTGTGTAAGAGTGGTTGTGTTCAAGAGGTTTTTAAATCAATGTTTCTTTGATATGGTATATGCTCTTACTAGGCATTCACCAAGAAGATGTACCTAGAACGTGTACTGAGATTCTGCTATACTTTATTCCATATCATGTTACAAGAAAACAACAGTGACAGCTGACAAACCATTACATCTTTCATAATACAGACAAATTACAACTGGCAACAAATATGCAACATGTATTATTCCATTCTCCTTACTATGTGTCATTTGAAAGTATAATAGTTTTCTGAATAATGCTACCACGTTTCTTGGGTACCAATCCCCTGTTAGAAAGTACACATCTCAGTGCATCATACAAAAAATAATAAAAGATAAAAGGAAAATTTAAAAAATCCACTCCCAACTAGAGAATGTAGGTTTTGTATGTGCCTCTAAAATATGCTGCTGTGGGAAAAGGAATGAGAATAGAAGATTGCTTATTTTATTGATTTTTTTTGTGTGTTTTTGGTGTATGAGAAAATTACAAGGCAGTAACATATACAGTTTCCTCTGCCTACAAGCCAGTAAGGGAGATGGAAGTTATGCGCAATTATGCAGCATATTCCTATGTATAGGGGGCAGGCAGTAATCTACCCCGGTATATACAGCCTAAACATCCTCTTATGTAACAAAGATTACAAAACCAATAATATTCACAGATGAGTATCTTATATAGACACATAACCTAGGGTATTGATTATACTGGCTGTCATATACACACTGACGAAAGTATACCAAGAGGCCTCACTTTCTTTGCAAGCCTGGAGGTGCTCCTGGAAACTTTCTAATCACTCTTGGGAGGTAGAAATGGCTTCTCACCCCAGCATCAGTGGATGGACAGCCACCCTGCTTTATGTACCCTCTTTTTTGCTGAGCACTGCAAACATTTTTTTTTTCACGTCCTATGTATCTTATATTTTTAAGTCAACAAAACTGTTCTTTTAAGAAAATGAGAATTAAGTGTCAAATCTCCTTTCAGAATACTGTGCGTGCAGTGATGTGCTAAAGGTGTTTGTACTACTCTTACCATCTGTTTGAGTTCAAGCTATTCCTTCATACAAAAATAATCTCACAAAACATTCCAGCACTTTCTCAATAGAACAATAAATCTGCTAATGAACACAGTCTGAATTGATTTTCATGACTGTCCACAAAGAGGGCAGAAGAGAAAATAAGCAGAGGGAGAATATGATTGCAAATAGGGGAAGGAGAGAGGGAGGGAGGGAGCGAGAGGGATTTGGGGGAGAAAGAGACAGAGGAGAGGAGGGAGAAAGAGAGAGAGAGACGGGGGAGACACACACACACACACACACACACACCCCAACCCGACCTTCTGAGGGGTATGTCTCTGTAACAAAACAGATTTCTCCCTCCACTGAGTAGTGTTATATTTCACTTCTTCGAAGAAGTTGCCTGTGACAGGGACATATAACTCTAATAGCCCTAATTGAAGTCTTTCAACATTAAATATTTTCAAGTTAAAAACCTTATTAAAAAGCAACATTTAATCATCAGTTGCTCTTGCTTTAAACTTAGTGAAATACAAAAGTCATGTCTTCTCCAAATGAATGATTCAAAACAAATCACAGGAAAGGTCATTTTTAACAGCATGTAAAGTTTTCTCCCTATATTTTCTTTAAGAAATCCTAATTTAAGTATATTTTAAATCTAAATACCTCTAAAGACTTCCAGTGGGTTGGAATGTATGAAAGAGGAACGGAAAAGATTTCTAGGTAGCAAACAGTAGACATTCTTCACTTGGGTATTTTCTGCTGTCTTTAAAACCAATCAGTAAATAATTCCTTGCTTAGCACTTAAAAGTTTACAATGAATGCTACATCTGGGTAGGATGAACTATGACTATGACATAACCACCCATACTCCACTCCGGAGACAGTACCATTTTAAAGTTTAGGAATTCTGGGTCCAGTTTCCTTGGTGTATTGAGCTTGATTATACAAAAGCTTTACCCTCACCCAACTCTCAGAAAAAGTCCTTGTCAACCTGGATCCTAATTCCTAGTCTTGATCCTAAAACAGTGGGACACATTTCAAGAACTCACTCATTCTCTCCTTCTTTCTGACTAATAGGAAAATGTAAGACAGTGTACACGAAGGTATTTCCATAGGAATTTGTGTACAGAGAATCCAAGTTTCATGCTTTAGATGAAGTCTCCTAACTGCCCCCTTGGCCGCAGTACTACTGGGCATTCTGCAGCGAGGCCTGCCCCACCAGGAGCCGGCCTGCAACAGGCAGCCCTCCCTCCAGATCAAAGCAAAAGACATGCCTGGTCCACTTTTCCCCAGTGTCACATACTCGCCTTCATCCTCCAAGGTCCCTCAACTCCTTGAGTAAGGGAAGCTGAGCCATTCACTTTTCCATCTTTAAAGCAAGATTCCTGCATTGTTTCTAAAACCTGCATTTGAACAGTTATTCCAGGAGATGTCTTAAAGTAAGGAACCCAGTGATGCCTTCCAACTGGCTTGGAATGTTTTTTTAAAATGTACTTTCTTTTTAAAGGTGCTTTGTTGTAACTGAGCAAACTTTGAACTGGATCACTTTGTAATTTACTTTGTAAGCCTTAACAGGCCAAGATTGCTTTCAAGACTCATCCAACAGATATAGTTCTTTTGCACCAGATTTAAAACATTCTGTTCTTCACTCTTTTCTACAGTTAGAAAATACAAAGTGTAACAGAATGGATGGAAAAAATAAGATGTTGACAAGACCCAGACACAAAAAGTTACCTCAATCTCCAGAGGTTGAAATGTAAGCAATTTATCCCTGTCTTTGTTCTTAACATTTGATAACTGTTTTTTCAATTCCAACCTATTCAAAAAACAGTCATGCTATGTGGCTTGCGAATGCTAAGCAGAGTCCAATATCCTATATATAAATGTGCAGTTATTTCCAAGTAAAAAAACCACATTTGCAAAATTACCTCAAAAGGTAAGCAACAGGTGGGGCCTCATAGTCAGGGGCCAAGTTGTCAAGTCAGAGAACAGGGGTTTGCTTTAGCAGAAAATTTCCCTCCTAGTGGTTGCAAAATGTGCACTGCTCTCAAAGAAAATACACGTTGTTTTATGCCACTCTGTGGCTTTCAAGTACAGACATTACTGAAGAAGTGTGAACACCAAATGTGTTGTCTTAATGTATTTAAGACATGGCTGGTGAAAGCATAAAAACCTTTACAGAGACACTGCGCTGCAGAGGGAAATCAAACAAAATCAAACACAAAAGACTGAAAAGAATACATGCCATGTATCAGTAAGCAAAGCTTAATCTTCACATAGTTCTTGGAAATCACAAGGTATCCAAATGCGTGCAAGGTTTTAAATAAATTGCAGAGAAAACAGGGTCTTGCCAGCTTCAATTTTCTTGTAAGTGAAATCCACCACAGGGAGCGAAAGAAAACTGATCCATGATTCCCTTCATATTATTGGCCTCCTCATTAATGTTTTTTTTTTTTCTTCCCAGAATGATGACAACTTAATCCTGGAAGGAGGAAAATAGAAAATTGTTATATAAAAAATCGACACCATTCATTTTTCCTAAATTACATGAGACATCAAAATTGGTCAGTCCAAAGTGAGCCCACTGATGTTCCCTACAGCCACTCCAAACACATAAATATGAAGCAGAATAGTTTCCTTAACCAAAAAAATCCTTCTAGTATGATGAACAAATGTTCTGACTACACTTTCCTCTCTTAAAATCACTTAACTCCACCAATTGAATTGGTCTATCTTCCCCTTAGATTATTTAGAGAAAAAGAAATTCAGCAAATTTCCTTCCCTAAATCATTAGTAATAATACTGGTCTTAATTAAGTGCCTGTAGCATCATACAGACCATTAAAAGGACACATCACTATGTTCATTTTTATGAACATGAAATAGAAAAATGGATCACATACATGCTTTTAAAATAATTCAGCTGTATATAATTCCTTGGTTGCCTATTATCATTATTTCAGTTTCAGCAGAAAGAAAATTGGCCAGTGTGACCTGAATTGGCAGCCTCTTCCCAACATCCTGTATAGGACTGCATGTTTCCAATAATGCCTGCTCAAAACAATAACAACTTGTGGGTGAAAGAGGGAAGCTTCACTCTGCCTCTTTCCATACTTCTTTTTGGCCCGTAAGCATTTACATTGAGTCTCCAGGATGGGAAAAGAATGCCTTGCCAGGATAGGTGGGAACACTCCCAGGTTCAAGGCGCATAGCTGAGGGAAAGGTTCATTAGCTGCACTGAGTCCCAGAACCAGTTCCTTAGCTAAGTTTAGAAGCTGCTGGTCACTAAGGCCTGGTGAGGCCTTCGTGTCCCCAGCTACAGGGCCATAGAGTCATCTTCCCAGATGCAGGGGGAACCCTGGATGGTGCCTGATCCCAAAGGTTTTGTCCTTTTTTTTTGAGACTTCACAGTGCACCTGTCCTGCTGCTGCCCACACAGGCTGTGGCATCAAGGACATCACCCCTGCATAGCAGCAACCTAGCAATACCTTGTCCAGAGAGCAGAAATTCCACTCTTACGCTCAGGAACCATTGGAATAGTGGCCGGGCACGGTGGCTCACACCTGTAATCCCAGCACTTTGGGAGACCGAGATGGACGGATCACGACGTCAGGAGATCGAGACCATCCTGGCCAACATGGTGAAACCCCATCTCTACTAAAAATACAAAAATTAGCCAGGAGTGGTGGTGTGCACCTGTAGTCCCAGCTACTCGGGAGGCTGAGGCAGGAGAATCGCTTGAACCCAGAAGGTGGAGGTTGCAGTGAGCTGATATTGTGCCATGTACCCCAGCCTGGGCAATAGAGCAAGACTCCCTCTCGAAAGAAAAAAAGAAATAGCATCATCCCCACCATCTGCTCATTTTCCCCACTTACTATGATGAGTTTCTGGCATATTAACTTTCCATTATTTTTTAAAATTGAAGCAAAATTTACATAAAACAAAACTAACCATTTAAAAGAATATAATTTAGTGGCATTTAGTACATTCACAATGTTGTGCAATTATCATCTCTATTTAGTTCCAAAACATTTTCATCACCCCCAAAGGAGATCCTATATCCTTTAAGCAGTCACTCCCCATTCTCTCCTTGTCCCAGTCCCTGACAACTATTAATACTAATGTTTCTGTCTCTATGGATTTACCTATTCTCAACATTTTACACAAATGGAATCACGCAACATGTTACCCACTTTGTCTAGCTTTTTTCACTTAGCATAATGTTTTTGAAGTTCATCCATGTTGTAGCATGAATCAGTACTTCATTGTTTTTTAGGGTTGAATAATATTCTGTTGTATGAATATACTACAGTTGGTTTATCCATTCATTGGTTGATGTACATTTGTGTTGTTTCAACTTTTGGCTAACAGTGAATAGTGGTGCTCTGAATAGTCATGTACAAGTATTTGTTTAAACACTGTTTTCCATTCTTTTGGGTATATATCTAGGAGTGGAATTGGTAAGTCATATGGAAATTTTATGTTTAACTTTTTGAGGAAATACCAAACAGTTTTCCATCATGACTGTACCATTTCACATTCCCATCAGGAATGTACAAGGGTTCCAATTTCGCCAAAACATTTGTTTGTTTTAAAAAAATTATAGCCATCCTAGTGGGTATCAACTGATTTGCACTTGCATTTCCCTAATGATCGATGATGTTGGGCACTTTTTTTTTTTTTTTTTTTTTTGACAGAGTCTTGCTCTGTCACCCAAGCTAGAGTGCAGTGATGTAATCCTAGCTCACTGCAGCCTTGACTTTCCTGGGCTCAGCTGATCCTCCTATCATAGCCTCCCAAGTAGCTGGGACTACAGGCACACATGACCATGCCTGGCTAATTTTTTGTATTTGTAGAGACAGGGGTTCACCATGTTGTCCAGGCTGGTCCTGAACTCCTGGGCTCAAGCCATCTACCTGCCTTGGCCTCCCAAAGTGCTGGGATTACAGGCATGAGCCACCATGGCCAGGCTGTTGGGGACCCTTTCATGTGGTTGTTGGCAATATCAATATCTTTTTTGGAGAAATATCTATTCAAGTCCTTTGCTCATTTTTAAATTGGGTTGTATTTTTGTTGCTGAGTTGTAGGAGTTCTTTATAAATTATGGATATTAATCCCTTATAGTATGATTTTTCTTTGAGTCCATAGGTTGCCTTTTCACTCTGTTAACTGTGTCCTTTGATGTACAAAAGTTTTTAATTTTGGCAAAGTCCAATTTATCCTTTTTTTTCCTTTGTTGCTTATACTTCTGGTGTTATATCTAAAAATCCATTGTGAAATCCAAGGTTTTGAAGATTTACCCCTATGTTTTCTTCTAAGAGTCTTATAGTTTTAGCCCTTGCATTTAGATCTTTGGTCCATTTTGAGTGAAGTTTTGTAAATGGTATGAGGTAGGGGTAACCATCTATTCTTGAGAGTTCTGTTCTCAGTGACTGAGCCAAATGTAAACAAAAGCCCTTTCTTAAGTTTCTAGGAGAGGCCTGGGGGTAGATGGATACCACACATAGGACCTTTGCTACCTCTATATCCCAACAGTTATTATCTCAAATCCTTGCTGCCTATAGGTAGTTCTCCATGAGGCTCACTTGACCACTCCTCATCCTTGCTTGATTGTGCAGATATGCCTCTATCAAGCCTCTTCTTAAAGAACTCACCACCCTAGCAAAAATAATTACATGGGAACAACCTCCTTTGTCCCCAGCCTACCCTTGTTCTTTCAGGGAAATGAAATAACGTGCTCTACATGCTGCTCCATGTAACTATGCATTCTGATCTAGGCACTGGCATCTTTCTTGAGGACCATGATATGAAGAAGAGAGAGCACTCATCCTCACAGTATTTCAAGCACATTTATCCACAGGCATCCTCAGCCAATCCTCAACCCCACTATCAGCCTTGATATTTTTATTAAGCAGATGACAAAATTGTCCTTTTTCTTCCATGTACTTTAAACAGCAGTTGAGATTCCAGCTCTTCTTGGAAGCCTGCCCACCCCAGCTAAATGGGAGCTTTAGGTCTGTCCTGGTATCTGCTTGCCCAGGCATGGAGTTCCTACAACTATATCCAAATGATGTAGTCTTTCCTGGCTCTCCCCTCTTTAACCACTTTAATCAACAGAATAGAGACCTGGTACCCACAATGACCGCCTGAACCAGAGACTTCATTTAGTCCCTCCTGAAGTGTGAAGACACTTCCTATGAAAGAGCAAGTCAGGGGACAGGTGGTATCAGTATGTTCTTAAGCTTGATTTTGTTGACTGCTGTGTCCCCAGAGCACAGCCCAGGCCTGGCTCAGGCACTCAATATACAGTTGCTGAATGAATAAAGGGGAAACTGTAGAATCAGAAAACTTGGGGGTGAAATATGTTCTTATATGTAGAGTTCCTTATGGCACATTCACTGAAGGCAAATGTGATGCCTGTGAAATAGCACAGTACTGCACACAGAGCAGGCCATCCACAGATACACCACCAGCCTGAGGATGGTTGGTAGGATTAACACCTTCCTGTAGGCAAAACTTACTTTTTTTTTTTTTTTTTTTAACTCCATGACATTATATTTGAAAGGAATGATTTGATTTCTAGTACATCTAACTTCATGTAACAATAAACTATGTTGTCACCACAGTCAATGGCATATTTACTATCCTGTTGGCTTAAGATGTTTTTTAGACATCGATGATGCTTGTTCTTGCCTTGTCCTGATTCTTCGAGTGTAATCTCTAAGAGAATCACACGTACCTAACCTAGGGCATAAACAGAATTGCATAATAAAGGATAATATGTAATAATAGCAACTGGACGATAAACAGTGAACACAGTGATTATGATAAGCCCATTACTTAGGTTTGGGCTTAGACATTTAGAAGGGAGGTGCCAATGAGAGGCAGACTCTTTCACATCTCTGTGAGATGACTCCGAATGGCCCAAATTGTACCAGCTACCCTGCCTGGTGCTGTCAGCCAGCAGCATGGAATGTCCCTTCTCCCTCCTTGGGCAGCATCAGCTTCAATTTTCAATGAGTACATATAAGGTAGGTCAGTTTTTGCTGGAAAATTTTTAAGAAAATCTAAATGCAATCATGCACTTGATGAGTGGGGATTTAGGTGGAAGGAGAGAGGGAATCACAGGGAAGCAAAATATATCAATGTAAACCTTTCCCTTACCTTTATTATTAAAATATGTTGCACGCGCAATACAAATTAACAGTGAATATGAATTATAAGCTCAACTATGTGCATAGCCACTCACAGGTATATAAATCATAAGATTAATGGATGCCATTTTTATCTTGCTTTCAGCTTTTACAATGTTCTTTCTCTCTAGAAATGAATGTTTTAAACAAGAAATTGGATTTGATTGATAAAATCCTTATTCAGAAATATCTACATAGAGCTTCTTGGCTATAAATATTAATTAATTGGATCGCTGGTACCCATAATGCAACTTTGTTCTGACCCATGTGCCCTATGAACTAGATATTTTTTGGATTCAATTTTCTTAAAACCAACTGTCAGCATCATGTGATGGAGGAGATGAAAAATGAAAATGAGCAGTCCCGCTGTGCAGGTGGGTGACCTGTGGGAGAGAGTCTGCCTGGTAGGATTTTTACACGAGCCATCAGACACACACCAATTGATTAGATCATCTCATACCCGCCACCAACTAGGCTCAAGAGACTAATTAGAGAGAGTACTGCCTGCGCAGGCACCCCATTGACACCTAATTTGCTCAGCCAAAGCCTTTGGGGAAAATGTATTATCTCTGCAGCTGCACTTCATGCATTTCTGATTTGAGGCATAAGCAAGGAGTGCTTCATCACTCTTTTGAGCGAACTGAATGTAGAAGCCCTTAAGTGCTAAATGCAAGCAAACAGACCCAAATTAAAAACGAGCCAGGCTCTTTCTAATTCCCTCTGTGCTCCCTGTTAAATCTCTGTGTGTACATACACACACACACCCCTACACACATGCATGCAGTTTACACGCCGGAGGGACAACATTGCTGAGGACCCCCGCTCAGGGTGCTTCAATGTGATCAGGTGGTCTGCGTTTCACTGGCCTATTTATGCACTCTAAGGTTCTGCGTTTGTTTGACTGTGTTTTATTATTTTTATTTTTTCTGCTGTATTGCCCTTCCTCAAAGTACTCTTTTTTCTACAAGACAACTCTGGAACATTTTTTCCCCCTCTAAGCCTCACTGGAGAGAAGTGATTATTTTGGTTCCAAATTAAAACAACTGTAGGTTTTCCTTTCATCGCCTAAATTGTGAACAGGATATTCTCCAGGATGTATGTGAAGCTGTGAGGTAATCCGCTCATTTCTATTTAAGAGACTTCTTTGTAAATATGCCTAACAGAGAAGAAAAAAAATACTAACATTTGACAGAAAGAAAGCTACCTCATAACAGTAAAGATAGTATAAAACTATAACACGTTTAGGTTCTCTTCAAGAAAAAAAAAATTATAATTTGACCAAATTTAGCTTTATGTATTAGCTTTAGAACAAAACTCATTCCAACCTCCTTCTCAAATGTAGAATCCAAAATATTGATATATAAGGAGGCATTTAAAGATAGGCATGCAATTAATTACATGCTTTCAAAAAGGAAATAAAAATAAATAAAACAGGTAATAATGAAAAAATTAGCATATCTTTGTGTCAAATTTGGTGGATGTGTAATGGGTTTCCACAATGATAGAATGAAAGAGAAAAACAGGATCATGGTGGTGTTCTATAGTGGACTTACTGATTTTGTGCCTTTCCAGTCATATGTTGGATGAATTATTCTACCCACATGTTCTGGTAAATTACAATTTTGCTTTGTAATTTTTCACATTTAGCCTATTCTTAAGAGTTTAATGAAAATTTAAAAAATCATTTTAGCTGTATGCCTTTTAAACAAGCATTCAAAATGCGTCTTACTTGGGCACCCAGGCAGTCAGAGGATCCCAGTGACCACTGGAGTAAATATCCTTCTGAAAGGTATATGGAGATTGGTTGTAGGGGAGATGTTTGAACAGTCGGAAAACCAGGGCCTTAACTAAAGCACGTAACTGTTTAAAGAATTTATTCTGATTTTGTCGAGAACAAAGTCCAGAAAGCTTCCCTTCCCCAAGTACCATGTCAATAAGGTTTCACATGAACAATGTCCCGGAAAAAGAAAAAAACACACTTACAAGACGGTGCCACTTTGAGTTTGGTTTTGCTTAAAATACCAAGAAAAACAAACAAATCTTTGGATCTAATTCATCTTCAAGTAGCGTTTCCTATTATAGAGAATTAAGTCCACACATAAGGTTGTTCAGCTGTAAGCACCTAGGCAAGCACAAATCTCTCTAAAGTGAAAATATCAAATACCTATATATACATGTATTTGTATATAACATAGTCAAATTTTATACTGTAGATTTTATATGGATGCTGGACTCAAAGTGGTACATTTTAAACTTTATACTGAATTCAGAAAATCTGGGACAGCTTAATTTCCTTATTCTTTGAGTGAATTTAATGTGTTATAATTTGGCTAGAAATACAGGTTTTCTTTTAGAATATCTGAAATTAGTGTTTTCCAGTTTCTCTGACACTGCATTGAGGCTTCTTGAGAAGGGGGCAGGGGTCAGAGGAAATGGTATGAAACAGAAGGAAGTAGAAAATTAGTCAAACCTACTTCTGTAACTTATTTCTGATTTACGATAATCAGCTTCTTCTCCCTAGAAGAGAACACATCTTTGAGACCAGCAAGAGAATATTAATTAAAATGAATGCAGAGATAGACGGGCTTTGTTTTAAGCTTAACAGAAGGCCTATCATTCAAAATAGCCCAAATCCTTTAAGTTGAAAGCTGTTTGGTAACATCCATATGGATGCACAATGCACTAATTGCAGCAACTTTGCACATTTTAAGCTTCATGCCAAAGTGGTGATTTTAATTAAAAATTTTTTAGGCAAAGCTGTAAGTCTAACATTTCAAAACAAAGCATTTCTCACATGAGGAGACAGACTTAACATATCATTTTAATAATCATCATTATCAACGAACATTTATTGAAATCCTCATTAAAGACCAGGCATTATATGATGTGTAATTAGCCTTCATTGAAAAGAATGTTCTATTTTAATGGTGTGACTGTTTATTAAATCAGATTTATGCAAATGGAAAACACTGGTCATATTTTAGACACACATGGACAAAATAATGGCAATTCTGGGATTTCTTCCTCTCTCAGTCAATGGGAAAACAAGCATAGGGAAAAGTACTGATTTAGGTCTTCTTAGATACACTAAGACACATTTAATCTTTTCTTTTTTTGTAAACAATCATATAATATTGTATACATATATCATTTTTTAAAAAGATTAAACATATCATATAAATAAATAAAAACTGGGAGGTTTGAAGTAGTTCATTGAAACAGTTTTAATGACAAGGTTAATAGAAAAGCCTTCACCAAAGGTGGCATATTCTTTTCAAAGATTTCACGTTATTTGAAACCTTATTTGCTCAGCATACCTTTACAAGTGACTGACTCCCAAGTGGTTATAAGTTAATTAAATAGGATTCTGACCCTTAACCCTCCTTATATATTACAGTCCTACTAAACTATATTTAAACAAACCAAATACAAAGTCATTCAGCAGCGTGTGCATTTTTTCTCAACTTAAAATGCATATACACAAATCTCATAAAATGACTAAAAACCAAGTATTTAATAGTTAGAGAAACACAAGGGTTCATGTCTGATTTTAATTAAAAGATTTTAGAGAAGATATGACTCCACTTTGGGTGGATATTTTTTTTTCCAAATTAAAACTTGTCTGGTATTATTATCTAATGTATTGAAGCAGTTTTTCATGCTTAGGGTTTCGAATTCCAAACATACAGTCGCCTACAACTTTGAACCTGTTTTGTGAACCATCTTATTTAGCAGAAATTTGCAAAACAAAATATGCATTTCTGTACCATAAATTAGATCACATATAATTTTGGTTAATACAGAATGATGTCAGCATGAACCAGAAGTCATATTGGTTCATGGGAGACTTCTTTCCAATGTTATTTTGAGTCACCAAGTAACAGCAGCCATGAGAAAGATACATAAATACAGTGCATGCAAGCCCAAGAGGCCTGCACTACTGCACAGCACATGTTGCCTATTTACCCCACATGCTTCCTTTTGGTTTGGTTGGCAACATGCTCTGTCTTAGAATTGACTGTTTATTGTACAATCTTCCTGGATCCTTGAGCATTTTGCCCTTGCATCCAAAATTGGGCAGTCGCAACCTACATCAAGTTTATTTCACCTGTAAACTCTACTAGCATTTTTATTTTCACTGCTTTTCTGAGTGCAGCGCTTATCAATTTCAATATATTTGAAGTGGATTACCCTTTACTTTATTTCTTCCCCCACCACAAAAGCCCTGCAACTTTTAATGTAGTATTCTGCTGAACACAGGTATGAACACAGATGCCACATTACAGCAGAAATGTCTATTTTTGTGAGGACACATCCTGACAGTGACATGAAGTGACACATTGTGGACACCACTATAGCACATTGTTTCCACCAGGAAATGTCTGCGGACAGTGAGGAGGGTCCAACAACTCCAAGCTAGGAATGGTGGGTGCTGGACAGCTCGCTAAGCCGCCTGCCAACTAGCTCCCATGTAGCTGCTTCACAACATGAATCTGCTTCACAACAGTGCCAATGAACAACTGCTCGACCAAGGACAAATCACTGAATATTCATCCATGGAAGCCAAGACTCTGCATACTACATGTAAAGCCCTCCAATACACACTCCACACAAAATTATAATTGGTTAAAGTATTTTGATACTAGTTATCCCACCATAGCATGTTGCTATATTTCTATAGAATCCAAGATGAGTTGTGAAAGACATAATTAACGGAATGTGTACCTTTATGAGAAATAAATACCAGCATTTTGTGCTCATGTGGCATTTTCTCATATCCAAAGTACGTTCCCATGTATTCTTTCATTTAATAAAAGTGCCTGAAAGATAGGACCTTTGAAGAAAGCTTCTGTTTGGAAGATAACAGATTTTGTGAACTCAAATTTTTAAGAAGTTCTAATCCTTTTAGTCACTGATTCAGTGTCTTCTGAAACATCTGCGATAGGAGGTATACTGCAGATTTAAATATCTAAGCAGTCATGATAGAACTCACAACCTTTATAGGAACTAGGGTGACCAGCTGTCTCTGTCTGAACTGAGGAAGTTTCCAGGATTTGGGACTTTTTTTTGAGACAGAGTCTTACTGTGTTGCCCAGGCCAGAGTTCAGTGGCATGATCTCGGCTCACTGCAATCTCTGCCTCCTGGGTTCACATGATTCTCCTGTCCTAGCCTCCAGAGTAGCTGGGACTACAGGCACATGCCACCATGCCCAGCTAATTTTTGTGTTTCCAGTAGAGACAGGGTTTCACCATGTTGGCCAGGCTGGCCTCAAGTGATCCACCCACCTTGGCCTCCCAAAGTGCTCGGATTACAGGAGTGAGCCACCACACCTGGCCGAGGATTTAGGACTTTTGGTTCTAAAATGGGAGGGGGCGGGGTGCAAAATGGAACAAGCTGGTCATCACAGGAACAACAGGATTAAAATGCACAGTTGTAACTTCCAAGTTTATTATAAAAACAGAGGTAACAAGGTTTGGCACTATATTACATGAACTAAAATGAAAAGTATGCTGACACTGCAATCTGAAAATGTGAGTCACAAAAGTTTTACAAATGTGAGACACTGAGAATAGTAAAAGGTGAAAATAAAATGGGAACTGAGCCAGCAGCCTTCTCTCCTCTCAACTCTCCAGACTGCACAGGGTTTTTCTACCTATCTCCTTGGAAGAGACACAACCTTGACTCTGTGATTTAGGCTTTCTTCTCTGGTTTTTGTTGAAATCACAGTCAATCACATTCTTCTCTAATGAGGTTGTTGAACTTAAGACCATCAACTTGTTCCTCACCACAATTCAGAATAAATCCATCTATTTAAATTCACACATGCCTGTGCAGTGTGGCATGGCGGAGATGGCTAAGGCCACCTCTCTGAAATGAGAAGAAGTACAAGTGTTGCCTGAATCACTGCCAGAAATAACCCCCGCTGTAAGATCGGTGGTGAAGGAGCAACAGCATCAATCGACTTGCCTAAATCAATTCAGGAAACATTTACTTAACATCTATTTTAAGCAAAGAAAAGTGTTTAGGATGAAAGAGGAGAGTACTACATGGACTATTAAAAATGGATTCCAGTGGTGTTCTGGAATCTGGAATGTGAAACTTTTCAGGAATTTTGACAGTTGTTAAACACAGCCACTCTTGAAATCACCCATCATGGGAGTATCTACACGACAGGACATAGACAAGCGTGATCAATCAGGACTATTCTACTGTCTTTCTGGAGAGTCAACCATTAAATATTTGCCAAGATGCCACTGTTGTCTTTAAGGAGCTCAAGATTGGGAAGGGGAGGTGGCTGGGACAACAGCTAACTATAAGTCAACATGGAAAATATAAGTGCTATCCTAGAGGTGCCACTGCAGTGAGGAATAACTGAAAGGTATGTAACAATTTAATGCCTAGAAAGGGAGGAAGAAGGGCATTCTTGCACAGGCAAGGACTCTGGGAAGCATAGGCTGGCCAATGGGACAGGCATATGTTTGCCTGTGGGGATACAGATGCAGATAGAGACACAGGAAAAGGTGAAAGGTAGGCGAGGGTGGTGGAGTAAAGGGCCTGAAATGCCCTGCTTAGGGGTCTGGGCTTTCTTCTATATTCAGAGAGGAGGTGTTGGAGGCTTTGGGTGGAGAGTCCCAGGTTCCAACCCAAGGGCAGTCATACAGTTTTCATATACGTGAAGTCTTGAGCTGCCACTGTAAAGTCTGTGGGTAAAGAATTGTCTTCTTTAGGATGCCATCAAATCAGATAATGCAGCTGGTTCTTCAAATGACTGCTGCAACTGCCCACAATGTACCAGGTTTGTAACATTTAGTATTGAAATGTTTTATTCCACCCATGAGAAATGTTCAATGTTCTGGACAAATGATGACACAGACACTAAGCTTCTTCCCAAGTATTGCAGTTTTCAAAACATAGCCCATGGAGATAATTTGGACATTTTCATACATCAGAAAGATGCCTAAAGGTACTTTATAAATATTTTGTTCACTCGTGTCTCTATTTTTGTCTATGCATGAAAAAAGCAAAGGAAAAAATACACATTATTAACTCCTATCTTTACTACACTGCTGTCCTTTATAACTCGCACATGTTCGATTTATACACAACTCAGACAGACTTTCTAATTGTAGCGTTGGGAGTTCCAAAATACCATCAAATCTTTTAAAGAGCAACTACAATAATTTAGAAAACTTCGTTACTGTACTCTTGTCTTGATTCACTGTGGTTGCATGTATTGGACTAGGAGTGTCAGCTCATTAAAAATGTGAAGCCTGTAATGTCTGATGAATAAGACATTCACATCAACACAACTGGTTTCCTCCTGGTATAAAACAATTAAAGTGTCAACAGCTCAGTGGTTTAGTGGCAGAGCAAAGAACAGTGGTTGCAGGCCTGGGGTCAATCTCTCACTTCCATTGGCAACAGAGCTGGAGAATGCAGTGAGAGGAGCCAGCACACCCCAGGCTCATAGGATTAAGGGATGCTTCATGTTTTTTTACTGTTCACTTGTGGCAGACTGAAACAAAAGCACCAGCCGAGTTAACTGAGCTGAAGTTTCATTGTAAGAAGCAATGAAATGCTCCCTTTCCTTGCCCCAAACCAGAATCTCCCACACAGTGCAGTAAATCAAGAATGCAACGTATTTCTCTTCCACACCTGTGACTGGGAAGCACATCCCAGAAAGATCTTATTTCCTCCTCACATGGATGCTAAAGAACAATGTCACGTCTTGTCTGCGTTATGCTGTTTGTTTTCCAGTCTGTTGGTATTAAAATTGCACCCTAAGCACCTATCGTGTCTCATGGCCCTCTGTTAGGTCTTTTTAAAAAGTTCTGACTTTGCAACACTGGTGTCATTTGGAATTAAAAAAAAAATCTGGTGATTTAGTTGTTTCATTTTATCCTGGGGGGAAAACCCCTACAGCCCATTTTAGAATAATTTAATAGAACATATATTGTGCAAAGTATACAAATTGAAAAAAAAATCAGCCCAATCAGCTCCAATAAGCTGTTTTAGTTTTATTCTTTTTGTAATTGTTAGATTCACTTGCTCTGTGTGAGATGTCAGGTATGATGAGCCTGAGCCTGAAATGCTAAAATGAAAAAGCTCTTTTGTTTTTTAATTACTAACCTCTTGAGTTTTAGTGCTAGAATTTATATAATTTTCATAATCAATTATTGAGTACTTGGGTCCAAACACGATATAAAATACTCATGCTTGGATTTACATGATATAGTTAAATCTTGTCTCTCTCAGTACTTCCTTATTAAAAGAAATTCTACCAGGTTGATTTGTAGGGACTGATGTATGTCTGGTAAAATGCACAGGAGAACAAAGTCACTCCTTCTTTAGCTCTCTGGGATGTGGTATGGACAGGACTGTCTCTATACTAGAGATTGGTGATTCAAATAAGACAAACTGAACCATAGTAGGGGAGAATTGCTCAGATTAATGGTGTGTGTAATCAAGTACAGAAATATTTAGAGGCTTAGAAAATAATTAATGGCAAGAAGAGCTTTATGTTTGAAGAACCTCCAAATAAAACTGTGGGTAACGAATCTGACAAAACGTACTATACAATCATGGTCACTGGAGGGCTACATTGATCAGTACTATATACATACATATATAATACTATATACTATATATACTACTGTATATACTGTATATAGTATATATAGTTATATATATAACTGTAATCTCTCTTGACCATAAATTCTTTGTAGTTGAACTTCAAACATATGTAGATTTACTTTTATGTACTTAAGAAATGCCTCCAAATTGATTTGATAAATACGTAATTTGAAACCAACTTCCATTCACTTCCTTTAATCTGCTATGCCATACACAGTTATATGGATTCTAAATGTTATAATCACATATTTTTCCAAGACAATAAACATTTCTTTTTTTTTTTTTTTTTAGACGGAGTCTCGCTCTGCCGCCCAGGCTGGAGTGCAATGGCTGGATCTCGGCTCACTGCAAGCTCCGCCTCCCGGGTTCACGCCATTCTCCTGCCTCAGCCTCCCGAGTAGCTGGGACTACAGGCGCCCGCCACCGCACCCGGCTAGTTTTTTGTATTTTTTAGTAGAGACGGGGTTTCACCGTGTTAGCCAGGATGGTCTCGATCTCCTGACCTCGTGATCCGCCCGTCTCGGCCTCCCAAAGTGCTGGGATTACAGGCTTGAGCCACCGCGCCCGGCCGACAATAAACATTTCTTTAATGTTGCCCCTCTTTCCTACTCTCACCAAACCCTCAGTGGACAATCCACCGATAAACACTAGTGCCAAGAACAGAACAGACACAAAGAACTCAGATTGTGATAATTCTTAACCTTCTGAGTCTCTGCCAAACTTAAGAACCAGATGAATGCCAAGATAATTTACTGCAGAAAACCGCATATATTTAACTACATGCAGATTTTTTTCATACAATTTCAGATGGTGCATAGGCCTTCTGATTTCCATTAATAAGACCCACAGATCCGAGGTCAAGAACCTCAGGATTATGATGTCAGAATGTTGAAGCATCAAGCAGCACTTCCACCATCTAGCCATAATTTTAGAACGTATTGCAGAGGAAATACCTTCTAGGAAAGTTAAATGCTTGAAGGAAATTCCTTTTCAATAAGCGGCATGGTCTAACATGATTTCCTACACTCCCCCATATGAGAAAAATATAATCAAGCAAACAAAACCAAAATAAACAAAGTATCTCACTCATTCTATGCATCATATTTCCTTCAAGAGAGGAGAAACCCAGATCAGGTTATTTGATGGATGTGACAGCCAACAGGAGAAGCACACGTTGGCAGTGTGGGTCCCTATTTAGATGATCCCGAGAGTTTGGAGAGCTGAGTAGAAAATTCTTTTTCCTAAATACAATCCCTCACTCTCCATTCTTTTTCTTCTCTATTAATGTTACCAGTGACGTACTAATATTAATACAGGATTAAATATAAATGGAAATTAATTCTACAGTACCCATTCTTACTGCTGATACTAAATACCATTGATAATCACTTTATTTAGTAAGTGAAAATAAAAATTATTGTGAGAGCTTCTCATGGCTTTGCCAATGACCCTGAACTTTGATTTTCCCTTTTTAGGTAAAAACATCAGCCAAGAACTTGCAATTATTCTTAGTGTGGCCCCCCATAAATTCCCTCTCAGAAGGGATTGCAGAAAACTAACCTGAGTAGTTGAAGATAATTTATTGTGTCTCTGGGCCTCACAGCAACCTTTCAAGGTATATATTTTTAGTCTGTCCTAGAGTTGAGAAAGCTGAAACTCAGAAATGCAAGTTGGAGAAGTACTTCTCACTCCTACTTTCTGGACAGAGGTTTGTTCCTTTATCCATGAGTGTTTTTCCGATCGTTAGAACAACACCACATGGTTTTCTATCTGCTCTTCATGAACTGACCTGTCTTCTATGGTCTTACTTTGGTTTTGTCATTTCAGGGCTGTGGTATAGCAGGACATGGCCTGCAGCTTGGCATTCTGATGATTCTTGCTCACTTTTATTTCCCTGGCTAAGCCTTATCTACCCTGAACATTGTTCATCCCAAGTTACTTGTGCCTTCCTTGCTAGGAGATAGCTATCTTTGGTTATGTGGTATCTCTCTGTGAGAGGGTTTGGTAGCACTATAAATCTTCAGGACCCAATTAAAAAGGGAAAAGGAAAATGTGGGGTCAGGTATGAATCACAATTCCTCAATCAGAATAAGGTTGCCATAGCAACCATGCCTGTTTTTGCTCCTCCCGCTGATCTGCTTGCTGGCTTGGGTGTTCGAGGTAATTTGCACAGAATTGCTCCAGTTCTCTGATCCACACAACTTTAATTTTATACCACTTAATTTTGTACCATTGCTTCCCTTGAGCATCAAATAAAGGAGGCACTAAGAGTTTAAAATCAAAGCATACATACATTTTCTGACCACAGTTCTCCACCTGATCAAATGCAAGAAGGCAACTCCTCATTTTCCCTTCTTGAAGCTTCTCATTTCCCCTTTCCTTATTCTACCTTCCCTCAGTGTACTCACATACATGCAAACATAAACACATCCCACCCCCTATCTGAACACAGTTTGTGGTATGTTTGAAGAAATACTCTGAAAATAAGTTATGTGTATATATATATTCATATATATATGGAACCCTAAGCATCTTGCAGACTTGTAACCTTTCTACAACTAAGCTAAGGAAGTTTAAGAAAAAAACTCGACTCGGTATAATGCAATTTAAACTTTTTTCATTTGACATGTCTTCCTTGTAAATAGTAAAGGAGGCTCACTCCCTTTATTTTCAAGCACCAAGAAAATAGAGTGCTCTTTAGAGGTTCTGAGGGGACAGAAAACTTTGCTGTGATTGTTTCAGCGGTGTATGAAGCTGCGGTGTTGCTAACTCTGGTTTGGTAAGTGATCTTTCATGATAAAGAAGCACCAGGAGCTATAGAAAGGCCAAAAGTAACACCACATGCTACAGTGAGACCAGACACCAAAAGCCATATCAGGAATGGAACAGGAAAGTGGAGTCGTGTGGCCTTGAGGTCATTCTGTGGGATCCCCATCTGATGATGTATAGGGGCAACTGAGGATGAGTAAACTTAGGCTGAAGTTTGCAACCCTCTTCAGATCTAAAAGTGTGGGGCTGATCTCTGGTCAGACACGTATGAGACCCAGTTTATTTCACTTTGATGCCATCCCTCCCTGACTTTGTCTTCTTACTGAAGTTTTCAAGCTATGTTCCTTTCCATGCCTGATACCACCCAAGTCCCCCATTTGTGTCCCCAGACTTGTTATCTTCCCTTGGAAATTTTTTTCATCTCTCTGGGATTAAACAAAGAATCGGCTGGGCAGGGTGGCTCACGCCTGTAATCCTAGCACTTTGGGAGGCTGAGGTGGGTGGATCACTGTAGGTCAGGAGTTTGAGATCAGCCTGTCCAGCACTGTGAAACCCTGTCTCTACTAAAAATACAAAAATTAGCCAGGCATGGTGGTGCGTGCCTGTAGTCCCAGCTACTCAGGAAGCTGAGGCATGAGAATCGCTTGAACCCGAGACACTGAGATCATGCCACTGCACCCCAGCCTGGGTGACAGAGTGAGACTCGGACTTAAAAACAAAAACAAAACAGACAAAAACAAGAAACAAAATAACAAAGAATGACTTTTCATCCTTTCCTACTTTATATTATCTCTAACGTTTGCTAACACTTCCGTGGTGGTCATCAGTTTTATTTACTAATTTTCAGCTCTCTACCTCAATGGAATGTCTTACCCAGCTTCCCTGGAAGTCAGGCATAGCCATTTGACCTGTCCTGATCAATGAAATGTGTGCATCCTTGTGGCTGCTTTAAAGGCCAGTGTCTATCTTGGTAGATTTCTTTCCCTTCCCAAGGTGACTGAGCAAGCACCTTGTGAAGATGAGCCTCAGCCTGTGTCTCTGAGTGAACAATGAGCAGAACCCCCTCCATGTCTACATTTGGACATATGGTGTAGAAATAAAGGTTTGTTATATTAAGCAAGCACAAAACCTAGTCAATCCTGAATGATACAATGTCTGTCATGTCTATTTTGGATCATAAGTCCTTGAACAAAAACTGCAACTTATCTGTTCTTGAAAACAATCCTAGGGAGATGGTTAGTTTTGTTATTCCTTATTCAGTGAGGAGGAAAATGAGGGGTGGAGAACACACATAATTTACTTAACGACTCACAGCTATTAAAGGGTGAAGTTGAAACTCACACTCAGGTATTATTACTCCAAAATCCATACTCTCTCTATGGTATTGTGACGGCAGTTAACTCTTATGCTATGTAGGTGGAAGGACAGGTTTGTTTTTGAAAAACAGTAGAACATTTTTGATAAGGTAGTGAGAAAAATACCACAAGCCATACAAGAATTTTCATGCTTTCATGTTGAAAAATCAATAGTTGTATTGGATACATCTGACACTCTTTACAGCATTCTATTTTTGTGTTTATTTCTTCTAGCAATAGGAAAGTTTCCAAATATCTGGTTGAAAAAAAAATTGGGATTCTCATATGAATATCACTTTCAGATCAGGTGAACTGAATTTCATATAATTAGAATCTGAGTAAAATTCAAGTAATAACATTCTTTGAAATTTTAAGTGCAAATTGTCATGCATATCAAAAGTGAGCTGAAAAGATACACATAAACTATCAATAGTAAAGAGATCAAGATTTTCTGCAGGGTGAGAACTTTAACTTTTACTAGATATTCTTACATATTATCTGCATACTTTACAATATGAATGCATTTATTATTTGTATAACGAACACACACACTAAATGTGATGAAGAACTGGTGACCCCATAATTGTGGGTTTGTGGGATAGTAATATTTGGTACTTGCAATGAAAAACTAGACTTATTGGGCACTTGGCTTAGTTGATGAGCATTATTCAATGGTTTGATAAATTTCTTATGTTTAAGATAAAATTATTCATAAAGGAAAGAAGAAGTAAAATAAGCTTCATGCTTCACACTGTACATCCAAATTAAATTATTTTGTTGATTTTTTGTAATGATATTTATTCAAAGCATTAATGATGAAGTGAAATGAGGAAGAGGAAAAAGATAATATCCACACTGTACATCCAAATTAAATTATTTTGTTGATTTTTTTTTGTAAAGATATTTATTCAAAGCATTAATGATGAAGTGAAATGACAAAGAGGAAAAAGATAATATGCTAAGTAGAAAATAATCATGAATGTCAAACGTTGCTTAATCTTGTTAATTACAAACACATAAGACACATGTCTGAAGAAAGAAAATAAACAACACAGTTTTGGGCACTTGGTTGTTACTAAACAGGAACACTTCAAATCTAAAAAGATTTTATTTTATCCTCTTATTTACAGAAAAGAAACTAGGTTTGAGTTTCTTATTTCTAAACTGATCAACAATTACACAATGTAGTGATACATTGTTGCTCTACAGTCACATCTTATTTTAAGGTATAACATTGGTAATAAGGCAATGGAATTATTTTCTTAATCCAATGACTAGTGTCTCTATAATTATATTCTATAACGATCACCAAGACAGAAGATTTGGGCTTGGCAATTATTTAAAACTTTAGAGATTCTGAAATTCTTACTCTAAACGTAACACAGTAGTGACATTTTAAAAACAGTCATGTATGTATGTATCCATCCATCCATCCATCCATCCATCCATCCATCCATCCATCCATCCATCCATCCATCCATCCATCCATCTGTCCGTCCATCTATCCATCTACACGTATACTACACTTTGGTCCTGAGTTTCTAGCTCTTAACTGGTAGACTCAGAATCCAGTGGAAAAAATTGAAAACTCAGTCCAACTCTGGAATTCCACTGATATTGAGGGCTCTGTTTTGTCTGGATATTGCTTTCAATTGCTTAGTTTGCACTAGATTCTATTCTGTCCTCAATTCCACTGAGAGGTTATAAACACTTGCATTTCATTAGAATGTTCATTATCAGTTATAAAGGGTATGAGTTAACATGTATGAAGAATGTTTAAATGATACTCCTAAAAATCTTCATTTAATTACTGGAAATCACAAGAAATCAAAGTTCTTTTAAAAAAAAATTGAATCACACAGTAATCATGCAGAAGAAGAAATTACTTAGGCAGATAGTGATGGTACAGGAGTCCTTGGTAAGGTCTTCCTTTTAATGAAAAGCAGACCCCAAATCAGTTTCTTCTCTAATAAAGAACAGCCTGTAAAATCAAGCTGCAGCCATAGACAAGCAAGCTGGAAGCTTGCATGGGTGAATGCTGGCAGCTGTGACAATACGAAAAGGCTACCTGGGACTAGGCATGTTCAAAATGGTGGCTCCATCTTCCCTTCTTTTTGCTAAATCATGTGTACTGTAAGGAGAAAACAGTATGGCACTGGCCAGGCAAAGACTCCATTTGCATAGTAAGATTACAGGGGTGACCAGCCTTCCCCATGCACTATGTAAATGCCACACCTGGTTAAACCAATCTGTGGACCTTACATAAATCAGACACCACCTCCTCAAGCCTGCCTATAAAATACGGTGCAGTATGGCTGGATTTTCCCTTTCAGGAGCCCCTCTGTCTCTCGCAAGAGAGAGAGCTGTTCTCCTTTTTATTTTCTTTTGCGTATTAAACCTCCACTCCTAAACTCACTCCTCGTGTGTGTCTGTGTCCTTAATCTCCTTGGCATTATACTACGGACCCTGGGTATTTACCCCAGACAAAGATGCCGCTTCAGTAAATCTTAGCACTCAGGGATCACTTCATCACTTCATAAATATTGGTTCCTTTACTCTTCCTGATCTGAAAATTACTACAATTCTTAACAAATAAAAGTGATACTTCATAATAAAAGGGAAGATAATCATGGGATTAATGGTGAAAAGAATACTCTGTGTTCAGAAACGTTTGGAAGAAGTTGCTGACCATCTCTCTTAAGAAATTCCCATGTAGTCCCCATGATATATGCCCTCACTAAAGTTTTGGTTTAAAGCTGACACTGTAGCAGCTATCTACTGATTCCCATGGGTCTTGACTGCAATATGAAAAGAGAACAATGTTTGGATTGTGGCACATGACAAAGAACTACGAGATAAGTATTCATCAGTATTTAACCATATTTTAAAATAAAACAATACCTTATTACAAGCACAAAGAGTAATTATTATGTTTAAATGAATTAAAGCAATATTTTAAAAGCAATGTGATGATATGCACATAATTATATACTGTTTTTAATAATTTATGCTCAACCACTGCTTTATTTAATCCTGTTCTTGTGCTTTAATTGAGCTAATAGGTCCCCTTTAACCTGATTTTGGTGGTATTTCTTCCTGCAGATTTATTGTAGCTCTGTTACCAAGTATAACATTTCATGTGCATATTCTCCTCTTAAAAGGTATAACTGACTAACATGCAGAGAATATTTTAATTGTCACAGATTTTATAGGGTCAGCAATAGCCCAGTACTTGATGTTAAGTTCAGGCTTTTTCCTCGTCTCAGAATTTAAAGAAAAAAAATGAAACAACAACAAAACAAACAAACAAAAAACCCTACATCGTGGATCCATGTGATTGCTGAAAGAGAAAGACTAGAGTGTACTGTGTCCCTCTGGTGAAGAACATTAACCTGAATAAATACTTTTCCCCAAAGAGAAGGGTTCACTCAAAAGTAGCTTTTAGACTTTACCATAAACTTGGAAGACAAAGCTTTTGTAATTTGTACATAAACAATAAGTGAACCATCAGAAGCCAATTGGCCTACCTAAGATTAATGATAATGGGGAGAAGTTGGGATCCTTGTATGTTGCTGGTTGGGATGTAAAACTATGCAGTCACTTTAATGTTCATAGCAGCATTATTCATAATAGCCTCAAACTGAAAATGACCAGAGGTCTATCAACTGAAGAACAGATAAATAAAATGTGGTATATCCATAAAATGGAATATTATTAGGGAAGGGAAGAAAAGGGAAGGGGAGGGGTGGGGAGGGGAGAAGGAAGACAGGCAGGCAGACAGTGCTGACACATGCCACAACATGGATGAACCTTGAAACCATTATGCTAACTAAAAGAAGCCAGTCACAAAAGGCCACATATGTATGATTCCATTTACATGAAATGTCCAGAATTGGCAAATCCACATAAACAGAATGTAGATGAGTAGTTGCCTGAGGCTGTGGGGGTTTGGGGGAAGTGGGAATAGAGAGTGACAGCCAACGGATATGCAGTTTCTTTTTAAAGTAGATGAAAATGTTGTGGAATTAGATTGTGGTGACATTTGCACAACTCTGTGAATACACTAAAAACCCCTGAACTGCACACTATTTGAAGTATATTTAAAGGGTGGATTTTAGGATGTGGTAATATCTCAATGAAGTTGTAAAAATAAAATAATTCAATGCTCTCTCTAGGAAAAAGTCTCCCATAGTTTTAGGAGTAATTTGCCCATTTTATAATGATGCTCATGAACATAATAATGATGGTGATGACAATAATATACTGGTGGCTATATAGAAGTAAATTATTATAGGAATATGTACCAATGGAAAGTAGTTCTATATGGTAAGTGAGATGATGAGGTATGTCCTCTTTATATTGTGTAATTCTGTTGTTTTTGCATTTATATATTGAACATGTGTTACTTCTGTAATCAGGAATAAAGTATAGTTTTAAACAAAGTTTTAAAAATAGAAGTTTTGGAAAAGGAGATTCATAGGGGCTATCAACCAAGCAGGGGATGATGGTTAGAACTGAGCTGGGTTCTGTAGGATTAGTAGAATTGGATAGAGAAAGGCCAAGGGAAGGGCAACAGGTTTCTAAATAGTTCTTTTATTTCTATATCATTGTTTATTCTCTCTGAACTCAGGGCTGAAATGTGTGTGTCTTATTCACCACTGAGTCCCCAGGGCCTAGAATTATGTCTGGGACATAGGAGATACTCAATAAACAATAATTGAATACATGAACAAACATTTGTTGCTAGAATCGTTTTCCTAAAATACAGGTGACAGCTGGGGCTACCACTTGCAATGTATGCATGCCTTTATGCAAATTAGAAAAAGGTGTCCCATTCCCCTAGGTTGATGCCCTTCCTCTCTAGGATTTGTGGCTAGGATAATCAATCAGGAGTTCACCTCACCCATGACTGGCCCCAACCCTGCTGCCTGGCCAATCTTCCTTCTGAGGCCCCTGCCCCTAACTACATACAGGGCTGGCAATCAAAGCCCTTCTCAATCTGACCCCAACTTTCCTGCTCCATCATAACCATTTTCAACATCGATTCCGTGCTTACGCTACAGTAGTCCTCAGCTCCAATGTGTGAGTTCCCACTACTGCCTTCATCCCACCAATTCAGCAACTTTACACCAAACACCTACCATTTAATAAAGAGGAGCCATCCCCATTCTAATATTGTTCTCAGCGACTCTCTAGAAGCTCTCTCTTGTCCTCACATTCTCCCACTCAGACTCTCTTTCTTCCTGTCTTTGACTAAGAAGATATACCAGCTTCTGACCCTCAGCTTCATTTTGGCCTTGGTCCCCTTTCGACAATTTTACTGGACTTCAAAGGAAACAGGCAGACTGCCTCCTCAGTCCTCCTCAGGTGGAATCAACAAGCACTCTTTCTCTGAATTTACCCAGCACATTGTAAAACCTTTACAAATAAAACCTTGATCATATCATATTATGTCGTTTTCTTATATATTTCTTGTATTTCTACCTTAAGACTGTGGAAGCTTCTTAAGGAGCCCTCCTCTCTCTCTCTCTCTCTCTCTCTTTTCCTTTCTTTCTTGACAGGATCTCACGTTGTCACCACGCTGGAGTGCAGTGGCACAATCAGCTAATTTAAATTTTTTTTTTTTTTTTTTTAGATGGAGCCTCACTCTGTCACCCAGGCTGGAGTGCAGTGGCGCAATCTTGGCTCACTGCAACCTCTGCCACCTGAGTTCAAGCGATTATCCTGCCTCAGCCTTCCGAGTAGCTGGGATTACGTCTATTAAAAAATGTAATTTTAAGCACCTGCCTTAAAAATTTTTTAGTACAGACAGGTCTCACTATGTTGCTCAGGCTATTCCTGAACTCCTGGCCTGAAGTGTTCCTCCTGCCTTGGCCTCCCAAAGTGCTGAGATTACAGGTGTGAGCCAACACACTGGGCCAAGAACCATTTCTTATTTTTAGGCACTCAGCACTGTGCTTGGCATAGGCCAGGTGTTCAATAAATTTGTATAGAGACAATGAATAAATGAAACATGGAGACAGAATCCAGTGTGAATAGAGAAACTGAGCCTTTTGGGGTAGATTCTAGTAGGATGGAATCAGATTGTAAGAGGTATTGAAATTAAAACAGAGGAGCTTAGACTTGAGGTGGAAAGAACTAAGGTGTCAGTTCAGATCTCAGAGAAGGGAATGACATGTTATGTGTCACCATTCAATGTAGAAGGGAAGGGAATGAGGGAGAGCCTGTAGTCATAGCAAGCACTCAATAAGTGTTTGTTGTTTGACTAGTTAAGCCTGGAGAAACTCTTACAGAAATATATTGGCATGAGATGAGAGAATAAAGAAAAGGGTGGGAAATCAAGAGACTTAAAAGCAAAGACCTGCCAGTCTTGGAAGCTGATAGGAAATGCAGAAGAAAGGAGAGCTAGAGTGACTGGGTGCAGAATGGGACCATGAATAAGTAAGGGTAGAAAAGGTGAGAGGAGAAACTGACTTGAAAGGGAAGAAGAGACCAGCTTTGAATACACTGAGCTGCAGTGGCTGATCTATGTGCACACATGTGCTTATATGACTGTGTAGTAAGGCATGTCTGTGACACACACAAACTCTGTGCTGTTTTAATAAGTCCTCCCTCCCACTGTGAACCACCCCAGCCCGGGTTTAGTTTTCAGCCAACAAAAACAAAATTACTCATAAAATTAATGGAAACAATCTGCTTTTTTCCTTGCCATAGAAAGGATTTTTCTTAATTACTTTTTTTGGGAGCTTTGAATCATATATCCTGCAGGTTGATTAAATCCCTTAGAAGTCAACTAAATATTAGAAGTTTGCAACGTGACTCTCAGAGCTGGTGTTTACTTGTTGCACATAAATGGATATGCCTTGGAAAGCTTTGCTTCAGCTAGTGTAATGAGCACAGGCTTTCCCTCTCTGGTGAAAAATTTATTCCTCAAAATTTACAAGGAATAGGATCTGGTTAAAATGTTAATAAAAACTGAGTCTCTGAATAATCTCACGTTGGAAAATTAGGTTTTCTAATAGGAATCTCTTATATTTGCGTAGGCTTTTCCTTTAAGAAAAAGTGCTTTCCATTCACATTTTTTCCTTTTGTTCTCTCCAGCTCTCATTAAAGGAAGCATGGCAGGTGGTAGTGCATATAGTGTATAAAGAGAAGCACATCACCATTTATCTAAGAGAGGGGAGTTCATAAATATAGATACATACTTGCTTATAGTATAAAGTCTATCTTCTATGCCTGTCACTTGTTTCCATATACATATTAAATTTTATGTTTTATTGTTCATTAAACTATAAAATAAAAAAAATTACATAAGGAGAAGGAGAGACAGAGGTAGAGGTAGACTTCTTTGAATAAATCTTATTTTATCAATCTGACTTTGGAACTATATATTTTACAATATTATTAAACAAAAAAATGTAAAAGGCAATCCTAAAAATAAAAAAAAAATAAACCTATCTATGTAGTTGGTGGTATATGAGAGTAATTACAGCAAGTGATTTTAAAACATAGGAATTTGACTATGGTACTATACAATAATTAGATTATATAGTATATTTCTCATTGGAATACCCTAGTAAAAACAAAGAACTGCAAAAAGAGAAAAAAGGAAGAAAAAAATCTGAACCAATTTTCATTAATCATATTTCCATTCTGAGGCTAGTGTGCGTGCAGTGTGGGATAAAGCAGATGAGTAATCTGTTAGCCATAATTTCCAGAGTGTAGAAAGAGATACCATTTTAAGATCAGCAAGGTTAAGTGAAAACTCCATAATCAATCAATATAAATTTGTAATGTGTTTCATCTTAAAAAGAAACATACATATCATAATCTATTAAAAAGGTATAGGAACAATGATCAACCTAGTAGCAATATATACCCTTAGCACTCAAATTGTGACCTGACAATTTGTTGACAATGATAGAAAAGGCTGATTCCATGTCTGAAGCAGGAAAAACATTAGATGAGTCTGGAACATATTGCCATACCAGAAAGAAAGGAAGCTATTAGAAATTCTTAGGGTCTGGTCAAAAGGTGTCAGAAGGAAACTTGAAGAGTCTCCCATTGGTCAAAAAAATAACTGCAATAAATCAAAACACATCTATCACCTTTGGAGGATATTAGGAAACTACTCATTATTTTGAAAAGAGAAAGAACCAAGCCTTCATCTGGTCTTTTCTATATAAAAGGTCCTCAGGGCAACAAAATAACATAATAAGGGGAAGATTTTCTGTTTAGAATTGTTCCAGCTAATAAACTATAAAGAACTGATAGAATTAGACAGAATATCATCATTTTGTAACCCTCAATGAATTAGTGGATCTAGGCAATGATCACTAACAGCTATGGAAATATATATCACCATCACAAAATACTTTTGCCTTTAAAAAAATTAAACCTAAATCTGATCAAAATTCTTGATCTATGTACCAACTTGTAGAAAATATGGGAGAGAGAGGAACATGTTAAAGGACACCACAGGAATGCAATCAGCAAAACTGACTGTGGGAAACTCTAAAGGACAAGTCATTTGGCTTCTTCCACAAAATTTTATGAACAGAGAAAGGTGAATAGAGGGAAAGGGAGAGGATAGAGGGAGATGGAGGGAGGGAGGAAATTCAGACTCAAATCATTTTAAAAACATTGTTGATAGGACAATCAGAGAAATGTAAACATTAACTGAATACTTAACGGTATTAAGGAAGCGCTGAAATTTTTTTTTTTGGCCAGGGGAGTGTGACCATGGTGTTGTGATTAGGTTTAAAAAGGATAGTATTTATAGAACTACATTCTGAAATATTTAAGAGGAAATAATGTTGTCTTGGATTTGTTGTGAAGTAACTTGGGCAGGAAGGGCAGAGTGGGTGTAGATCAGAGGAAATAAAACAACTGAAAGTTGGCAATTGTTGAAGCTGGGTACATGACAGTTCATTCTGTCTACTTTTGCATATGTTTAAAGTTTTCCATAATAAAAAAAACGTAAAAACACTATGTCTGCCCATTTGGCGTCCTTGAATGTTCATCTTTTCCTTTCTCCTTCTCTAAATCCCAGGCAAGTTCCACTTCGGCTTTTAAGGCATTTCTGACCAAAACACCTCTGGCATGGGTTCTCCTCCCTGACCTCGTGGAGAGACCCTCATCTATTCCATTACTCATCTGACACACATAGGTTGTTTTATTTTAATTAAAAATAACAACAGCTTTTTCTTGATCTTTAATGTAGAAGTCATAAATGAGCAAAAAAACCAATTCTACTCATCCATAATCCTACTCAATCAGGAGAGAACTAATGTTAACATTCTGCTGATATTTTTCAGTCTTCTTTCTATGTGTATATATGCACACTTTAGTTATAGAAATGGGGTTGTACTATACATAGCTGTTTTGCAACCAGCTTTTTTCAGTTACTGATAGGCATAGAGCATATTTCGGCATGATCATTAAATATTACTTTAATGACTATTTAATAGACCCAGCACAAATTGTATTATTATTTAAACTCTTCTTCAAAACTAGGAAAGGTAAACTCCTTGAAGGCAGAGGGATATGAATTTGTGATGCATTTTGTATCCCTAGCAAAGCATCTTTCATGATAAGCATTAATGATCATGATACCCAAGGTGGGGATCTCTGATTGCGTTAATCATGTGGCTCTGCTTCCGTACCTCAGCTGACCAGGGGAATTCTGAAGACTGAATCCATTGCAAAGGATCCTATGACATACTTAACCCAATGTCTATGATCTCCTGGTATTTAAGTGCAACAAAAAAATTCAAAAACAGAAAGTTGCTCATTTAATGACAGCAATGGCAGTCATTGGATTTTTCAACTATATAATTCCAAATCAAAATAAAAACACTGACCTCTTGACCCAGCTTCTTTCACGCTAGATCAGCAGCAAAGACCGGAATAAAGGTGTGAAGAGGAGACATGTGCTTTCATACGAAATCCAGTAAATTCTCCCACCACTAATCTATCCACAGAAATTAGGGAGGCCTGTTGGCTTAGCTGGGCTATAGAGATCTGCAGAAGTCCTGTGTCCTGGGTGGCAACTGATTTGCCTTTGGATAATATTTACTGTTTGGTATAATTGAGAGGAAAGTAATTTTACTTAAGTATTTCTCTATAATACGAAAAAAATACCCCAAAGTATAAACAAACAAGACAAAAACCAAATAAAAATACAGGATGTAAACACTCCACACATTTGGTCAGGATTTCTAGAACTGGAATCTGATTCTTTTATTAGTCTTCACTCTTTTTTGCTTGGCTGCTCCATAAATAGTTTCTGTTGTGCTATGTAACCTCTTTGTACATTTTGAAGTTGAAATAGGATTTTTTAAAATCATGAATTTAGTGACAAAGAATGTAATGTTTGGCTTATGAAAAGTATTTGCATTTTAAAATAAAGATTTTATTTCATTCTTTAAAAATGGGTCAAAAGATGTATAGTAACAGCCTTCATTTAAAAAGTACATGAATACATTGTTCTCTAACAGTTGGAAATTTTACATCATATGTTTTTCTCCTTTAGTACGTCCAGTGCACCTCCCTTATAGAATTTTATTCTAATATAATATGTTCTTTTTCTGGAATGTCTTGATCTATTACTCTGTAATACTCCATAGTGTAAATATGTACATAAGTTTGAATTTAATTTTTAATAAATTCCTAAGATAATAAGATTAAAAACATTTAAGATTTTCTTCTGGATTGAATCATCATTAAAATTATATTGGTACATAAATGATCAAATTAACAAAATAGGACAAATTTGAAAATAATTATTAAAAATAAAAGTAAACTTTTCTTTTTTTTTTTTTTTTTTTTTTGAGATGGAGTCTCGCTCTGTCGCCTAGGCTGGAGTGCAGTGACGTGATCTCGGCTCACTGCAACCTCTGCCTGCCAGGTTCATGTCATTCTCCTGCCTCAGCCTCCTGAGTAGCTGGGACTGCAGGTGCCCGCCACCATGCCCAGCTAATTTTTTGTATTTTTAGTAGAGATGGGGTTTCACCATGTTAGCCAGGATGGTCTCAATCTCCTGCCCTCGTGATCAGCCCGCCTCGGCCTCCCAAAGTGCTAGCATTACAGGCGTGAGTCACTGTGCCCAGCCACTTTTTTTTTTTTAAAGAGACGCAGTCTTACTTTTTTGCCCAGGCTGGTCTTGAACTCCCGCGCTCAAGTGATCCCATTGCTCCAACCTCCCTAGAAGCTGGGATGACAGGAGTGTGCCATTGCACCCCAAAATTGGACTTTAATTGGGAATGCATCTCTTAATGAGGTTAATGAGGATGCCTTCCCTTCTCCCCAACTTAGCTGATGCATCTCTGGAAGAACAGCATATGTACTATTTGCTAGAATGAGCCTGGTTTGATTACAGGAGGCTTTGATTAGAGGAGGCTTTTCTGACACCAGTAAGTGAATGTAATCTTTTGTTTGTTATATGGAAGTTTGTACAGCTCAAGACAATTCTACCCAGTAAAATGGGGACAGATGACATTTTCTTTGGTAAAGGAGAAGAAAGGTCATTAGAAAAGAAGGAGCAGCAGGTGTTCTCAGGCAGGTGAATTTTAGAACAACATAGGAAAATTAAGAAAGTTTGGGCATGAGGGGTATGTTTATCCTCATTCAAAAACTACAGGAATAGGATGTGAAACATACCGAACAGGAATTCATAATTTCATGAGGGAGTCCTATAATTAATAAAATCTGATGTGAGTGAAACAGTAAGGCACAAGGTCAAAGAGGAAGAACAACTACCTCTTCCTGGAGAAGTGAAAAAAAAGGCTTCTTAGAGAAGTAAGTCTAAGAGAATAAGGAAGGAGGGCATTTCCACACGTACGGAGCTCGGTCTGGTGGAACGGGAGAGTGAGGCATGTTCTGTACCCCAAGCAACTCTGTGGGGGGAACACTGAGTGGGTTTTAGGGATTAGGTAGAAAGAGCAATCAGGGACAGATCATGCAGGCCTCTGAATTCTTTACTTCACCATCTAGCCTATGTGACCCACTGGAACATTTCTCATCAGGAAGTGGCTGCTTAGATTTGGAGTTTTGGAAGTAAATCTCTTCTAGCAGTGAGGAAAATGGGCAGTGGTAAGAAGTAGGAATACCAGAGGAAGGAAGTCCATTTAGGAAGCAGATGAAGGATAAAGAGGGCCTTAGCTAAGGTGGGAAGACAATCGGGAGTGGAGGAGAGAAAAGTGAATTTAAGATAATTATTTAGAAGGCAAATTAACAGGTCCTGGTGGCTCACTTAATGTCTGGTTAAAAGATGGGGCAAGTCATGGAGGATACTGAGCTATCCAGCTTGGGCAACTACACCAATAATAAGTAATGGATATGAAAGAGAATACAGAATCTTCCAGTGAAGGTGGTACTCTGTCTCATTCATGTTTGTCTCTATACCTCTTAACAGATCTTACTGGATAAGTGACTAAATTTATCACTGCATTTAACCTCATAAACCCAAGCACAATAATAAGATGCTACCTACCTCTAGCCAGGATTTAAATTTTGTTTTATGATAAAATTTGTGGACTGCACACAACTGACCCTCAATCATAAAACAATTTAAAAATCTAGTCAACTGTAGAAAATAACAGTATGCATTTTTAAAAGACAACACTAAATATGGGCCGGGTGCAGTGGCTCATGACTGTAATCCCAGTACTTTGGGAGGCTGAGGTGGGTGGGTCATTTGAGGTCAGGAGTTCAAGACCAGCCTAACCAACATGGTGAAACCCCATCTCTGCTAAAAATACAAAAATTAGCTGGGTGTGGTGGCGCATCCCTGTGGTCGCAGCTACTTGGGAGGCTGAGGCAGAAGAATTGCTTGAATCCAGGAGGTAGAGGTTGCAGTGAGCTGAGATCACGCCACTGCACTCTAGCCTGGGTGACAGAGTGAGACCCCATCTCAAAAAACAAAAAACAAAAAACAAAAAACAAAAGACAACACTAAATACACCATCCATTAGAAAATGAGTTATTCAAAGATTAAATTTAAGCAGCTTGGCCTCAAATTATGTAGTGTCAAGAAAGTTATTTCCATGTGTTTTTATGTGCTTACATTTTAAGAGACCATAGTTTCAAGTGGTATTATCTCCAATATTAAAAAAACCTTCTACTTACTAATAAAAGCATCTTTTAGTTCATATAACAACACTGGTCATAGCAAATATGGAGATGAAGTCTGCTTCAACTGGAAAAGTCAGTTTTTTCTTTTTTTTTGAGATGGAGTCCCGCTCTCTCGCCCAGGCTGGAGTGCAGTGGTGCAATCTCGGCTCACTGCAAGCTCTGCCTCCCAGGTTCATGCCATTCTCCTGTCTCAGCCTCCCACGTAGCTGGGACCACAGGCGCCTGCCACCACGCCTGGCTAATTTTTTTGTATTTTTAGTAGAGACGGGGTTTCACTGTGTTAGCCAAGATGGTCTCGATCTCCTGACCTCATGATCCGCCCGCCTCTGCCTCCCATAGTGCTGGGATTACAGGCGTGAGCCACCGTGCCTGGCCAGAAAAGTCAGTTTTAAAAATTGGACTGATGGGAGGCTGAGGTGGGTTGATCAACAAATCACCTGAGGTCAGGAGTTTGAGACCAGCCTGGCCAACATGGTGAAACCCTGTCTCTACTAAAAATACAAAAATTAGCTGGGCGTGGTGGCACACACCTGTAGTCCCAGCTACTGGGGAGGCTGAGGCGGGAGAATCACTTGAACCTGGGAGGTAGAGGTTGCAGTGAGCTGAGATCATGCCACTGAACTCCAGCCTGGGTGACAGAGTGAGACTGTGTCTCAAACAAAAAAAAAAAAAAAAAAAGAAAAAAAAAAGGATTGAAAATAGAATTCACAAACAAGTTTTTCATAAAAGTTAATTGGTTATGACAAAATCATTTAAAATTATTTTCCTTTTTATTTGGTATTCTTCATTGTAAATAACTGAATAGAAGCTAATCAAAATTATTTTTAATTAACAAATCAATTTTAACTGAAGGGAAATGATTTATTTCTATCTCTCCACTTTAAAAATAATCTTTCTATGTGGACAAGAGTACCAAGGTGTCAAATATCATGGTCTTTAATTTTATTTTACTATTAGTAACCCATGCAAATAACAATATACATTATTTCTTATGTATTACACGCACCGACATTCATTTATTTCTGCCATCGTCAGAACTAAGCAGTAGATTCTGACACACTTGGTGGAGTCATTCATGATACTGAAGCAACACAACAGTTAAAAGGCACTCTTTTTCCCAGTATATAAAATTAGCATGTAGGGAATTTTAAAAGAGCCTCCAAATCCAGTATCTTGTGGAGAAATATGCTAAAATGAGCATTTATTATTATTTTTAGGACTATTAATGAAGTTTGGACTCCAGTCCTTTCCATATCTGTGAACACACAGGGAACAACTTATCATAGCATCACTATTTGACCTCGAAGGAACAGCTCGTGTCATCACAGAGCAAAAGTGCTGGCGAAACATTTATCTAGATAAAAGACCTCAAGCAGTTAACCTGCTCAGCAGAGGCAATGCAACCAGGCAACAGGATAATGACCTCTATCCAAATGTGGAAGGTACATCAATTTAAAACCCTGACAGCTTGACAAAAGATGATGGCAGCTCAGCAGGAAAACATTAGCCATGATAACGCAGGGTACTGTATGTGAAAAGAATGAATTATAAAGCACAATGCTATTTGGGCCGAGTAGGGATTTTTTTTTTTTTTTTAAACCAACTTTATATTTAGGACGGTAGTCATGCCTAAAGCCTCCTTCCATTCTTTTCTACCTGAAGAATACCCTGATAAAAGTAAAAAGGCAGTATGGATTAAATTGACAGCTTAAACACAAATCGAGTTTCCTAACTAAGCCAGGAAAATGCTGCACATCATTTCTGGCAGGCTTGTTACTGTTTCAGAGTAGAAAAACCCGGGCATTGGTAAATTGGCTTAATCCACTTGAGGAAAAACTGGTAACTCAAATAAGTGTGAACAAGACCAGGCTTACTGTGTGTATTATTTTGTTTTATTTTTAAAGGGAGAGGGTACTTGGCCCGCTTTGGGGTGCTTTAGATCTTCAGCTGTAAAATGTCCCTACTGCAAATTCAGTTTAAAAAAACAGTTTAATTTTAGAGTAGTAGCATGATCATGCTTGTATGTTTATTCAGGGACCTTTACTCTGTGACAGGGTTTCAGTCTGTGAGGTTTTCTCTACACATGGCAGGCAGCTGTCAGAACCAGTGTGAGGGGTGAAAGGGCAGCCCGGCTGCTCTGTTAAATCATGGGGTTCCATCAACATCTCAGAATTCCTGCCGAGTGGGAGCTGGGAGACCACAGATTAGAGTACACTGGAGTGTGTATATTAGGTCACTCAGTGTCTATCAAAGCGGTATCACGCCGGTGAGCTGTACAATAGATTTTACTGTGTTCTGTTCAAAGAAAATGTAAGGAAAGTGGACATGTGTGTAGCAGACCATAGCTGAACACTGAATTCTTCTTGTCTTTAAATGGATGGATTTATTATCCACAAGATGAACGAAGAGTAGGGGCACAATCAATAGCTTTGGAAAACATGCGAGGCTGATGGTTTCTATTGAGTGCTTGGAAATAACTGTTCAGCAGATGTGTGTGAAGCAGATGAGTCCACGACCCAGCACAGTGGAGGGGGAGGGGGCCAGATCATGGCTGTGATCCTGGACCATGAACTTGTTTTATGACTCAGGATGGTCACTTCCCTTCAGTTTCACAAAACTTTAATGTCCTCATTTGTGAACTGAAAATAATAATCTCCCTTGTCTTATCTACATCTCAAAATCGGTAAATAAAAAATGAATTCCTAAATGAGAAAAGACTTTTAAAATGTTGAAAGGTGTGAAGCATGATGGTATCAAGTGTGATACTTAATTGAGAAATAAAATGTAACTTGTGTTAGTGGATATTTGGTCTACATGTAAAACAGAAAATATCTGCTCCTTTATTACCTATTGTTTAATTTCTTTTTAAGAGAGAAAAATTCATGTTCCCCAAGGCATCATGTAATCTTTAACAAGATAATGGATAAAAGGTGAATAGCATCATGCCTGGCAAGTAAGGTGAAACTTTAAACAACTTTAAAATTTTGTGTTATATTTTAATTTCTCAATTATAACTTCTGTAGGTTTCTTGACTGTAATAAAAATATACCTGAATTTATGTTAATGATAAGTAATACTAAAAAATATTTCCTACGTGTCAGGCACTGTTCTAACTACATTACAAAAGTTAATTTATTTAATTCATATAACCATATGTAAAGGGGCCCAATTACCAGTTCTTTTGTTGTTGTTGTTTTTTGTTTTTATTTTTTTTTTGAGACAGAGTCTTGCTCTGTCGCCAGGCTGGAGTGCAGTGGCATGATCTCGGCTCACTGCAACCTCCGCCTCTCGGGTTCAAGCGATTCTCCTGCCTCAGCGTCCCGAGTAGCTGGAATTAGAGACATGCGCCACCACGCCCAGCTAATGTTTGTATTTTTAGTAGAGACGGGGCTTCACCATGTTGGCCAGGATGGTCTCGATCTCTTGATCTTGTGATCTGCCTGCCTTGGCCTCCCACAGTGCTGGGATTACAGGCATGAGCCACCGTGCCCGGCCTCAGTGATCAGTTTTTAGGTTATAGCACCCTCTTCCAAAACATAAGGCTCTGCATTATAATCTCACTTTGGGTTAAATACATTTTCTAATCTTGTAAAATGTGAACAGTCAACTGCCTTCTACACACGATTTCAGTTTTTACCCTATGTGGTAGACACTATTCTTTCCCCATTTTTTAAGATGAAAATATTATTTCCTAACAGGTTATTTGCACAGCAACCAAATGGCAAACCTAGGATTCACAGGTAGGCAGTTGGCTGTATGGCCTCTCTTTGCATCAGAGGGCCTGAAGCCATTCTATTATTTGGGGGCAACATCATGATGTCCACTTGGATCATTTGGGATCCAAAATGAAGATACCAGGTTGAGAGCTAATTAGTCACCCAGAAAATAACTCCAACATGCAATGTGGCACTAAGACTGGCTCACGTTGGAGCCATGGCCCTATCTATATTATATAAGAACAATCAGCTGGGCAGTTAGCTGTTTCAGTGTGAATGCAGCAATGGCTGCTATGTCCAAAGCACTTTCCAGAAGAGGAAGCTGAAAAGCTACCTTAAGGCCTCATGTTGATATTTATCGAGGTGAATTGCAACTTGAAATGTACTTCTAACATTTGCTACTGTGAGTGCAGAAAAGACATCATATGATAAGGCAAATGTGGAGAGCTCTTTGTTTCTTCTTTTTTTAAAAAAATTAGAACTATTTTTCAACATTGGTTGGAAACAAGTCCTTGAAGAAAATCTTTAAAAGACAGTAAAGAAATTCAGAGATTGAATTCCATTTTGTCTGTTTGTTGTTGGGTGACAAAAGACTGTGAAATACAAATAGGCATAGATAGAGCTGCGTATAACAGCTTTGTGGCTTTCCCTTCAATAAACTCAGAGATTGTCTTTGTATCCAGTGACCCTTGAGGGGGATTTAAAATAAAAACTCAAAAGACAGAGTACAATTTGTCCATACCAAAGACCCAATTATAACTCTCAGTCTCATCTTTTATGGTTACTTCTCAAAATTCTGCCTAGGTGAGAAAGAACTGAAAAATATTCCTCTTTTCTGGATAATATTATCAAATGAAGTGAGGGCCTGGGTGGTTGCCCTCACTGGTGACTGATTCTTTAATGAGCTTTCACCTGCAGGCCCAAGAGCACAGAGACTGCCCAGCTCTCTAGATTTTAAAATAGTGATCAATTCAGACACACATTGGGTTGTGTTGTTGGGACTAGTCAGAAGAACTGATGTATATTCTCTGAATAACAAAAACTGAAATTGAGATATATTTACAAACACATTCACACAAACTCAGAGACCTTATGAATAAAAAGTGAAAACACCAAATTACTCAGATGCCTCTAGGCTCGATCAGTATCTTATGAAAAACATAAGGCTCTGCATTATGATCTCTTCTAGGTTAAACACATTTAAAAATATTTTAAAATATGAATAATATAAATAATCTGAATGCTTTCTATGGAACAATTTCATTTCACAGATTACTGCGTCAGTAGAGCTGCTATAAGCTGCTGTTTTGCTTTTTAAAAAATTAATTAATAGGCACTTCAAGTTTAGCCTCTTCAGAAGGCCATCCGATTTATTTATACATTTTATTAATTCTGAAGCCAGTAGCTCCTCAATGGTGTATTTATGTTCAACTAGGTCAGGTCCGCTGGGATGATATTTGGTCTTTCACAGAAGACACACTGAGCCTGTATGGACAGCAGGCTCAAGCTACCAAACACACTTCCTTTCCTAAGAGTTGACTACATGAATTTGTTAGACTTTAGTGAAAAAAATATAGGAATCCAGATATGCATTTCATAAGTCTCTCTACATAAGACCTTCTACACATAAGGGTGTCAGTAACACGTTGCCTCCTTATTAGGGAAGCAGGCGTTTGGCAAACAGTCCACTTGTGATAGTTGGTTTGTGTAGCTCGGTGTAGTAGTTAACAGTGAAGGGCATCCACAAATACCAATAGAGGGAAACACTGAAAACTGTTCTCTCACATTACGTTAGTTTGCTTAAAAGGTATGCATATGCTAACCAAGTCACAAATCACTAATTGTCAAGTATGCTGCAATAGAATAAAATTTAGTACAGAAAATACTCAGGTGAGATAAAAAACATTCATGTTTATATTTCTCAATAAATCCGTGATTGACTACTTTGATAGCGATAATGCCATAGAGATAACTTTATAAATACTAACAATGCAGAGGATTTGACATTTAAAATGTTAAAATGCAAGATGACATTCTTACTTCCCCTTTCAGAAATGTTATGCATGGATTACTTTCAGAACTATTTGAGCCAAGCCCCGTTGATGGGTAAATGTTAAAAGGATCTGGGATGTCCACTTTCTTGATCTTTCTGCTCTCTGATTTTACTCAGCGGAATGTGATGAACACTGTTACCTTTGAAACTATTATTAGCCAGAACTCACTGATGACTTAGTATAGAACACTGGAGTTGAAAGGAGTCCTGGAGACCTCTCCTCAATTCACAAAAGGGAACCAGAAGCCCCAGGGAGATGAAGTGGCATGTTCAAGGCCACAGCTAGTTGGTGACAAGGTTTAGTCCAAAACTCATGTATTGGACTCCTACTATGGTGCTCATTTGCTCTGTTACCCTTAGTGTGATGAAAGACAGATAAATGGCACAAACTCCTTACAGTTTCTATGTCAGCACATGATTACTAGATGTATGCTGTTGACTCTGAATGCTCTGAGGTTGGAAGAAATGTGCAACAATGTAAATGTCACAGGCCTGGAAGTAATCAAAAGGAAACTGAATGTTAGTTACTACTGTGCATAATGCTTGCAACATATCTGTGGTTGGTTGCAATGTATTATTAGAGGGTGGGTTTTTGTCGTGACTGTATGAACCAAGCCGCATAGGGAACGCTGAAGAGCGATCACAAAAATACCTTTCTTTCCCTACTGTCCCTCAAGCAGCAGGGATCAAATAACTGCTTCTCAGCTGTCTGTCTTTTAAACAAAAATATCTCCTTCACTCTACGTGTATCTGTGGCAAGTTAGTGTCTGTTTCCTCTTCTCTCTTCTGTTCTATTTTTTAGACCCCAACCTTCGATCACCAGGGGATACTGGGACTAGAAAGGGCCCGACATGATGTTTTACAAATTTATCTTGGATTCCTTCAGTACGTCACAGTTTGTGTTTGATAAAGAAAGGCAGTGTAGAGCAGGCAGGCAGAAAACAGTCTGCAACTGGATATTGGGTGTGCAGAATCACCTGCTGCCAATCTGGACACTGGGAGGGCTTTCCACTCTGCGTATGACAGTTTCCATTTGTATTTCGGGCCAGCTGCTATTATGCCAACAATGTAATAACGGTGTGTTTTATTCATCTGTAACACAGCCAAGTCTTCCTGCATTTGTCTGGGAAATCACAAAGCTTGATGAGACCTGGAGGAGCCATCTTTCATCTTCCTTACTTCCTAACTGCACACGAATCCCCCAATTCCTTTACCCTGACTCTGGCCTGATCGCTTACTAGCTGGACATGTTTCTTAACCTTTACTTTGCCATGGTAGCCTCACATGGTAAATGGGGCTGACAATACTAGCTCTCTTTGGGTTGTTGTAAGGATTTAATGAGTAACATGTACAGGAATTTAATAGGGCCTGGCATATAGGCACTATATAAATATTAATATAATTACTATTTCCATTAGACAAAATTAAGACTTCCTCATAGTTTTGGATCTCAGCTGATTATAATCACTTGTTCATCAGTGGTAGAATGGTTTGTTAACTAATGAACATCATATAGCTATACCATAATTTATTCAACCATTCACTTATTATTGGACATTTAGTGTGTTGCCAACGTTCTGCTATGTAAGTAATATTGTAAGGTAACGGGCCCTGTCAAGCATCTGTCTTTACAGCTTCCTTACGAGGTGGATATTTTAAATCCAACTCCTAATTTCAAAATGAGGACACTATGTCTTGGGCAATATGAACCCAATATGACCACACAACTAATAGGTATTATATGCAAAACTTGAGCCCATGCCTTGGACCCTAAAGCCTTAATCAATTGCCTACCTATCTTCTTATCTTAAATGGTTATAATAACAATTCGTTTGTGTACCTAATGTTACAAACTCAATTTTTCCAGAATTTTTCTCATATGGATCATCTTATTCCTTAATAATTCTGAATATTACCAGAGGCTGGGAGTGGGGTAGGATGAGGGAGGAAAGGAAGTTGTTGGTCAAAGGGTACAAAGTTTCAATTGGACAAGAGAAATAAGTTTTGAGATCTACTGCACAAGTAGGGTGACTACAGTCAATAATAATGCATTGTGTATTTCAAAATAAGAGTAAATTTCAAATTTCCAACACAAACAATGGTAAGTAAGTGAGGTGATGGATATGTCAATTAGCTTGATTTAATCATTCCACATTGTATGCATGTATCAAATCATCACCTTATACCCCATACATCTATACAATTATAATTTGTCAATTAAAAATATTCAAAAAGGAATTCAGAATAACTGCAGTGACATTTTTCCCTTGAGCCCAAACTCCTCAATTTAAAATCTCTGACCTATTGTTAGGAATGCTTACATTGCAACGCTGTCAGCAGCTTTGTCAAATCTTGCACTGGCTTCTAAAGGGCCTAGTCACTTCCTTGCATCCATTTATTCCCAACTGCCTGGACCAGCAAGACACAGAATAGACATGAACAGAATTTCTGGGGTTGGAGGGGATAATATAATTATGATCCAGCAAGAAGATCTTCTTTGCTGCTTTCACCTACTACAAGCTTGTACAATACATTTAATACAATCTGACTAATACCTTGTGGGTCATGAAGAAACTCCCATCATCACTATTGGGAGTGGTGTGAACAAATCACACAAGTGCTAGTTTTAGGAACATACAGATACATTTGGTATTTTGAAGATAGGGATGGTAACTGAGGAACAACTCTGTAAGTGTGCTGCCTGCACAACTGGTATTACTGTGCACTTAAGGGCCCCAACATTTCCCAGAGAAAGGAGCTGGGATGGCACTGGCAACACCATACATCCAAGCTGAGGCTGCCCTCTCCAACTACCGGCCCTTCCCTAACAACACCTATAACTCTAATCATTATGGCTAAAGTTTATGGATCGCTTACTGTGTGCCTTGTGCCTGTCTCCATTCTATGTACTTTACATGTATTAATTCAATCTATTTAATGTAATCCTCACAACAACATTATGAGGTAGATATGATTATTATTACTATTATTTTCCTCATATGGTAAATGAGGAACCTGAAGTGTAGAGAGGGTAAGTGACTTCCCTAAGTTACAGAGTCAGTAAGTACTAAGCCTGGGACCTGACTCTGGTAGTCTGACCTTGGAGCCTTTACTCTTTGTCACTACAGATGTTCTATAGGCCAACAGCTGGCCCTGGGGCCTGCCTCCTCTCCCTCCCCTAACCTTCCCGGTTTCCTGCCCAGTTCAATGCCACTTCCTCCCATTTGTTCCTCCACTGGTACTTTCATGGAACTGACCGCTCTCCAGGTGTGAGCTTCCCAGTGGGTCTCCTATCTCCCACCTTCCCCATTCCCAAAAATGCTCCTTCTACTTGTGCCATGAAGCCTTCTCTGACAGTGAAAGAAATTTAAACATAGCAGAGAAATACACAAAAATCACTTCCTTTCCATACAAGGCTTAAATGATTACTAAGAATACCTGAAAAATAAATATTTACTACATAAAATGGAAAATTGTCAGAATTTATGTAATCTAATGTTTCCATGTTATTATAAAGTCCCCCACTGAGGGTTTTCCAAAAGTCTGTCCATGCTAATGCCACTGGCCTGTGAGGGAAGGCAGTGACTGTACACTTTTATGTGCCTCTCTTCCTTAGTTTTTTAAAAAAATAACAAACATTTAAGATATCAAGAGAAAAGTTACTCTTGCCTAAGTGTCAAGCTTGGAGAGGGCAGAATAGCTAATCTACTTTCTCGACTTCTGTGGAGGTTTTATTTCTTCTGTGTTGTATTAAAAATGTACTTAAATTTCATGTTGACATGCCATTTTATGAACTATTATTAGAAATTATTGATTCACAAATTGAGGGGAAATCTAAGACTAATTTATTTATTATGTTCTAGCTATGTGCCAAATGTCAAGAAGGATTTAGCAGTATCTTATAGCTTTGTTGTTTTAATATTCAGTTTAACTATTTATTTTGCAATCGTTTCTTAGATTTTAAGCCATTTTAGGTATATCTGAATTCATTTATTATTAGAAGTTGTCTGCCTCAAATGTTTTGGAACAGTAAAGGAAAGGATTTGTTAAAAAGGGAATGTAACTAAAATAATGAAGAGATTGATGACTTCACTGTAAAAGCATGATTTTTGTACCTTCACTTCGCAGCCATTTTTAAAATTAGCCTATCATGAAAACAACTTGTGCTGTTACTTGTAATCGAAATATCACATTACTTCTTACTCTGCTCTGGTAGTATAGAAAAACACACTGCTCTAAACAATAAACCTTGCATTTTAGTAACCTCACCACTCAGATTTTTCTCAGGCTATACTGTGAATGATACAGAAAATGTCTTGCTTTCCAAAAGAAGTAAATTCAGTTTTTTGGCTTTACATCTCACTCTGAGAAACCCATTCTCTGGCCCATGTTGCCATCATGGCATGTCCTGGCTGTCCCACCACTGATTCTGCACCCAGGACGGCTCCTGCCTGAATCCTCTCTATCTACTCCCTACCTCTACACCACAATATCCATAATCCTATCGACTCATCCAGACCCAGATCAAAGGGACTTCCACCATGAGTCTTCCAAGTCAGAGGCAGTGTCCCTCTGTTCAGAATTTTGACATCAGTTGCCCATACTTCTTCACGTTGCTTCTCTGCTGTTATGCCTTTCGAAGGTGTATGTGGGTCTCCACATTTCTCTCCCCGACTAAACTCCTAGCTCCCAGAGATCAGCGACTCTGGAGATAGTCAATAATTTATTTTATCTTTTGTATTGTATATAAATTTGTGAGCTGCCTCCAGCCTCATGATAAACAAACAATTGTATAAATATATAATGCTTATAATGTAATTATAGAATAAAGAAATGTGGATTTTTAAATGGAGTTGTAAGAGCAATTTTATTATTCTGAAAAATCCATAACATCCATGTACATAAACAGGCTTGTTAAATATATTATAATAAACTAAATAAAAAGGAAATAGCAAGCGTGGAATATAGTAAAAGGACTTTGAAACACAGAAAGAAAATATTTAAAAATACATATAGTATACAGTAAATATTTGATTACCTGTAAACCTGGACAAGTAAAATCAATAGATAACTACACATCAAATTTTGGCTACAGGTTTCAATCATCTGTTGAAAAGAACATTTCAGTACAAGTATTTATAGACTGCAGGCTATGTATATGAATTTATATCCCCTCCCTATCATAACATAATCTTTATACATATATTATCCAGATGGTGATTGGCAGACTTTCTTGCTCGTTAAGTCTGGGAAAAACTGGTAGGGACCCTGCCAATTCCACAGCCCATGGAAGTCCACAGTCCCCAAGGTTTCTATATATTCCAGGGTGGAGGTGGTACTTATGCTCTCAGGGGCCTGGGCTGGAATGGGCCATGCACAATAAATTGGAGCTCACATTAGACGCTTCCATTGCAATTTGCTGATGATGGGGAAGGTAAAGCCGAGAGCACATGGCCTTTTGACACCCAGATGATTCTTTTCTCCCTATTATCTTTCATTTTCTTTCATCTTCATTTTCTCCCTCCTGAGCAAAGTAATTCAGATTTTCTAAAGGAAATATTTGCATCATCTCATTTTCCCAACCTTAGTGGATTCCATTCCTAAGTATAATCTCTAATCAATATTTCTTCAGACAAAAGTAGTATGCTTCTTGAGACAAATTCAAATCCTAGCTGTCAACCAGCAAAAATGTCTTCCCATCACACTCATGCATTGAAAAGGTAGTATATTGTTAAGAAGCTGGAAACAAGAGGAAAACCAGAGCTCACCAGAGCTCAGCAGCTCTACTGCCGTGCCACTACAGCTCCCTCACCAACCATGACTGAGGGTGTAGGTGTCCTGTAAACACCCCCATGGCCATACACCAGAACCCATCATCAGCTTGCACTGGGAACCTCCTGTCCTGGGCTGGTAACCTCAGTTTTGGTCCCACTGCCTAACTTCTGGCAGACTCTTGGTTGTCATGCACAACTCAGACTGCTGCCTTCTGTCCAATGTTGTTTCCTTCCCCAGCTCATTGAGATTACCGTGGTCTGGAGCCCACTGGCCAGCTCCACTTTGCCTTGCTGCTGGGCACATCCTCTGCTTCCACCGGTCCAGACAGCAAGCTTGGGACAACACTTTAGATAATATGGACTTTGCATAACTGGCTGTGGGTAATTGATAATTAGATCTATTTTAGATTTCAGATATCATTTCCAAATGTCCAAGTGTTTATAATTCTCACAATGCTAAGTTATTCGTATCTACAGAATGCTTACTTTCACCACGGAGGCAGTAGGCAGAAAGAGAATGATTAAGTGTTATCTTAGAAAATAACAGCAGGCAACAGCATGACCATGCTGAGTCTCTTAGTTAGTAGGCCAATCTATGGCCATGAAGTTGTTAGATGTGAGTATCCAGACGTACTTGGTTCCATAGCTTCTAACCACCTTCATTTTTCTTGGCAAAATCATTTCCACAATTTGTTTTTTTGTTAGAAAACACAGTATCCCATAGCCATGATACCAAGCCAGCATGTTCTCTGTTTCCAGTTAAAAGAAATATAAAGATGCCAGAAAATATTTGCCCAAACAGTGCTGTTTTTCATTAGAATGGCACTTTTGGAGCCTGGTTACTACAATATCAACCATGTAGTTCTATTTGTTCTATTACCATGAAGCACAACATTGAAATAGACATTTTTTCCTACCAGCAACATATAACATTTGTTGGCTATTAAATAAAGTGTTCACAGATATTAAAAGTTTTTTCCTTCTGGGAAAAGCACATTATTGAAATACAACATAATTCCCATTTTCTTTTCAAGCCTTAAAATTCAAGAACCTAACTTTTTGGGGGGTTGCCTCTAGACAGCCAGGGCATTAAATACCACCTGGGACCTGACTGTATCTAAGCTGGACAAAGATGTCAACCCTTTGCCCATCAATTCCTTACCTCTGACAGGGTAGAGGGACCACTTACTCACATTTCTGTCTTAGTACAACCTCTCACAGTCTTCCTTTTTTATGGCAATTTTCATTATAATGTAACTTATCTTGGAAAGCACACATTACTTCACAGAAAAACTTCTCAGAAGCTAGAGAATATTTCATATTCCATTAATATGTAAATTGTGACAAATTCTGCATCTCCAGTGTAATGAGTCTGGAAGTGCGACAACCTAATGGATGTCAAAAATTTCTATGTTTGGCCTGTAATCTCAGCACTTTGGGAGGTCAAGGCAGGCAGATCACTTGAGCTGAGGAGTTTGAGACTAGCTTGAGAAACATGGCAAAACCCTGTGCCTATAAGAAATAAAAAGAAAAATTAGCTGGGCATGATAGCATGTGCCTGTAGTTCTAGCTACTAGGGAGGCTGAGGTGGGCAGAATGCTTGAGCCCGGGAAGTCGAGACTACAGTGAGTCAAGATTGCACCACTGCACTCCAGCCTAGGCTACAGAGTGGGAGCTTTTATATATATATATATATACACACACATATATATGCCAAATATATAATAGATATATAATATATAGATATATTATATCTATAATATATGTAATATAATACATATATCTATATATTATAAATCTATGTTTGGCAAATGGATATTGAGAAAAAAGTTTCTTGGGAGTTACGAAGCTCATCATGGCTTTAAGAAATACAGTGGCATCACAGATGGCATGTGCCAGACCAGAAGCTCCTGTGGCCATGATAGACCAGGGTATCTGACCAAGAGTACTCACTGTAAAGTAGGACTCTGCACTGGATGACAGGAACAGCAGCTCCCACATACTGCTTATTCATGATATGCTAGGAATTACAGATACTAATGCCCATTTGCCCAACCATCCTGCAAGGTCAGCAAATGAGAGTTTGGAGAACTTTCCATGTGCCATGCAGGAGCTAGTCTAAGAGCTTTACATGTATCATTACAGTCACTTCTCATCATACATCTGTGGGATGTGAGTATGACTGCCATCACTCTCTAGATGAGGAATGGAGGCTTCTTTCACAAGGCCACAAAGTTAATAAATGTCAGAGAAGCTTTCAAACCAGGACAGTTAACTCTGGAACTGAAACTCCTAATGGCCATGCTACAATGACCCAGTGGCTCTCAGGTAATAGGAGGCATTTCGCATCTGTCCTCTCTTATTCACAGCATCAGCTTTGTAAGACTAGCAGTATCATCCATACTTGTAAATGAAGAAAATGAGCCCTGGAGAGATTCAGTCACTTGTCCATAGACACACAGTTAGCAAGAAGTGATGTTGCTGGGATTTGAACCCAGGTCTCCATGAATCTGAAGTATGACTAGAAACACTATGGGGCCTTTGAGGATCAAGCCACAGTGAGCCTCTTGCTCTTCATGGATAAGCTGATTGTGGCCAGAGTTTAGGTGCTCATATTCTGAAATCTAAGGAGACATGAGATAATTTTAGCAAGAAATTGCTTTTCACACACACATTCTTTCTTTTCACAGAGAAAGAGAAAATATGAAACGTGTGATTCAGCAACCTCTCTGATGAACTTTATTTTGCATCCTAATTCTGACCCAAGTTTCAAACTCTTTTTCCACATGTTTCCCTGTTTGAAATCTCTTTGAGCACTTAAGATACCTAAGTCACGAGGATGGAATTTAATTCCTAGAGACATGTAATGCACAAAATATGGAAATGATAGCTGCTTAAAATAAAATATAGTTGTATCATCCAAATGAAGGCCCATCCAAAAATGGCATTCCAAACCCCCAACATTTCCTTAAATGCTATTTGCATGTTCTTCAGTTTTGTCTACAGTGTTTTATGGGCTGCTCATGCTCCAAGTGTGGACCCTGCCAAGAGGCTCAGCATAAAATGGTTTCAAATGCAGAGAATGTGATGGGAATCTCATTTGAAACCATATGGCTTTTCATAAATGCTCCAAATGACCACCACGTAAAGGTACAAGATTTAAAAAATAATCCTCCCACCATTAAAAATATATGAATAAATAAACAATGGCAACGACTTCCTTTTCTCCACTGGATTTGGGGATGGGTTGGGGAGTACGAATTGCTTCTGCTCTGGCTGATTTTCAGTTCCGATAACTCATCTTTATTCATTTCCTTTCAGTCATGGCGAGCCATATTGAGAGCAGCTGTAGGCAAAAGAGAACTAGAAGTAAAAAAAAAAACAAAAAAAACCCCAAAAAACACAAAACAAAACAAAAAAAACCAAAAAGGATCTCCTCACTGCCTCCTTAAATCGTTGTCACATAGCCATTCTAAAGAATCCACTGGGGCTCATTGCTGTGCTGGGCACCCAAGAAGTAATAGAAAACAGGAGAAAGAACAGTTTAAGCCAAATTTAATGAAGAGATTTAAATTACCCAACCACATATTTTGGGGAAAAATCAATGTTAGAATGATTTAATTCAAAGTCAGGTTGACCAGGACTATAGGGAAATTATATTTCAAATTAAATTAAAAAACAAACAACAAATTGTACTTTAAAGGTGATGGGTAACACCAGTAGTGGGCAACTAGTTAATGACAGGTCTGGCGGCCTATTCCAGCAAAAGTTACTTAGAAAGTTAGAAGGTGATAAATGAATGCCAACAAGCTAGGTCTTAAAATGTACAATCAGTGAACTGATTACGGGAAATCAACTGGTACAAAGTGGAATGAAATTAAAAATGATTTAGTGATAAGAGTTTTTATATCTCAAAATGTCTTTCCAGGTTTACCCAGGAAGTGAATTAGGGGTCAAAATTTAGTTTTATTTTGTTTTTAAATTTTGGACAAATGATAAATGTTTTTTGGATCAAGCTTAGTCTGAGCTGGGAAGTAAATGCTTTTAACATTTTGTTTGAAATGATTTCATCTGTTTTAGTATATAAACTCAACAGAAATCTTGCTTATGGGTTATTCTACTACACTTCAATGACACAAAAATGGCTTCAGTTTCAAAGGGGAGACTTTGCAAGTTATTATTGCATAAAACATTGCAATCTTGTTTATTTTCTAGCATTTTTGTTCATGTGTTTTTAATGGTTACATGAACCAAATGCTTAGGCAACTGTGTCAAAGATGATAGTGAATAAGAAACAAAGATCTGTTACACCGTGAGTTGGAGAACTAATTGCTTCACAAGTTTTCTTAAAATGTGGCTAACGGAATAAAAAGAATTCTAAGTTATGTTTGAAAACAACCAATAAAACACAGTGACTAAAATTCACAAAGAAAGTTTTGAGAAGCTAGGAAAAAAATGAACAAAAGAACCATCATGAGATACACAAAGAAAATGCAAACCCTCTTACCTGTAATTTATTAACTAGAATTAGTAACTGTTTTTACTTCCCCATCACCGTTGAACATTTTGCTATTTGGCATTGCTGACTACCCTCTCCTTTGTGACATTTACCTTTGTATGGTTCCCACAACTATGATTCTCTGTTCACCACTGCAATGGCATCTTCTCAGTATCCTTGGCTAGCTGGTCTTCCTTCCTGCTGTTCCTTCTCTCTACTTTCCTCCAGCAGTCTAGGATCCTAAGCCGTGTTCTCTCAATCCTCACTATTCCTGGGAGTCCACCCACTTCCATGTCAATAGTTCACTTCTGATCATTCCCAAATCAACATGCCCTTCCTTGTTCTTTACCCTGAAATCTATAGTTACTAGCCTGTGTCCATCTCCTACTGTGTCCACTTCAGGATGCCCTAAGCCAGAGGCCACTTCCATCACTGAAATATCCACTTCCCTAGGCTTAAAAAGTTGGGCTCATTTTTTCACTTCTCTCTTTTCTTTGGGCAATATAGCCAATTAGTCACCAAGTATGACTGATTTGTCAAAGATTTCTGTCTGTATCTTTCTTCTCATTAATTTGACCTAGGCTCTCATCATTTCAAAGATAAGTTACTGCCATAATAATACTAACAACAACTCAATAATGTCAGCTAGAATGTGCCAAGCAGTGCTCTAATTGCTTCAAATGAATTATCTCATTACACAGGAATAAACCAAGGCACAAAGATTAAGTTATTTGACCGAGGTGACACAGTAAGAGGAGCCAGAATTTGAACCCAGCCATCTGAGATTGAATTGCTTCTCACAGAATTTCTCTTCCAAGATGTGCTACATACTATATCCACTTAATTTTTCTAAAATAGTGTTTTAAAGGTGGCAATATGTACCAGCAACCTTAATTATCCGTATCTGTTGACTTGAAATTTATTTTGACTTAAAATTTCTGAAACTGTATCTTAAGGATATAATTAGCAATGTATGGAAAAATTTATATACAGAGATCTTCACGGCAACATGAATCATATAGTTAGAACTTGGAAACAACTTTAATGTTCAATGGTTGGCTAAACATAACCGTGGCACCTTCATATTAAGGAAAATATACCAAGCAGAAGAGGATTTAATGACATGGGGAAATATTCAAGATTTACTAAGTGGAAAAAAAAGGAGATTATAAAAGTTAAGTATAACCCCAATTCTGTTAGAAAAAAAAAAAAAAAGCAAAGACAAATAATAAAACTCCTAACACCTAGAAATATATTAAAATGTTAAGATGGAAAAACGTTAATCAAAATTGTTTCTGAGGTTTGGTGACTTTAAGAGATTTATTTTCATGCTTTTGCAAAATTTTACAATGAACATATTTACACACTGCAGTCAGAACTCCCTCCCAATAGTAAATGTTATTCAAATCCCACTACTTCCATAGCGTAATTTCCCTGCTCAGAGACACAACTATAAATACCTTTTTGTTTTCTTGTCAAATTAATTTTCTTTCTTTAAAACTTTTAAGTTCAGGGGTACATGTGCAGGTTTGTTACATAGGTAAGCTCATGTCATGGGGTTTTTTTGTACAGATTATTTCATTACCCAGGTAGTAAGCCTAGTACCCATTAGTTATTTTTCCTGATCCTCCCCCTCATCCCATCTTCCATCCTCTGATAGGCCCCAGTATGTGTTGTTTCCCTCTATGTGTCCATGTGTTCTCATCATTTACTTCCCACTTGTAAGTGAGAACATCCAGTATTTGATTTTCTGTTCCTGCATTAGTCTGCCAGAGAAAATGGCCTCCACCTCCATCCATGTCCCTGCAAAGGACATGATCTCATTCTTCTTTATGGTTGCATGGTATTCCATGGTGTATATGTGCCATATTTTCTTTATTTAGTCTATCTGGCGGGTATTTAGGTTGATTCCATGTTTTTGCTAATGTGAACAATGCTGCAGTGAACATATGCGTGCATATGTCTTTATAAGAGAATGATTTATATTCCTTTGAGCATAATGGGATTGCTGGGTCAAATGACAGTTCTGCTTTTAGCTCCTTGAGGAATCACCACACTGTCATTTACAATGGTTGAACTAATTTACACTCCCACCAACATTGTATAGGCATTCCTTTTTCTCCATAACCTCACCAGCATCTGTTATTACAAATACTTACTGTCTGCTGCATCAAGTTGAAAGTTTCTCTGCCTGGAATTCAAGTTCCTGAGTCTAGGGCTTCTTGTTAGTTTTTCAATGAATGTCTGCATCTTTCCAAGAGAATCTGTGACCCCTGCCACACCAGTCTCCTAACTATGTTGCCCTGATCCATTCCCACCAGCCCTACAGCTGGCCACAGCTCCACTCCATCCCTAACCCCTCACTGTATCAGATGTATCAATCCCTCCCTTGAATTCTTCACAGCATAGCTTTGAGTTATTTATAATATAAACTATTTGGGGCTTCTTCCTGTTCTTGACATACATGGAAAATGGTACTCAACCTGTGGGCATACAGTCATTATAGAAGATCATTCTTACCCCAGGAAAATCAGGAAGATGGGGTTAATGGTGCTTCCCACATTCATGCGCTTGAGTTTTAATGCTTACGTGCTAACATTAGTTGCTCTTCTCTGTCTCCTACATCACATTTTTTCACACTTGGGCTACAGCACTTCCCACCTATATCAACTTGACAAGTATGTCTCTCTTGCTCATCTGTCAGTTCCTTAAGCACTGTGATAATATCTAATTATTTCTAAGCTTTATAGCCCCAGCACATAGCACATAGTAGTCAATAAAGATTTACTGAACCAATTACAGGTGACAAGAAATAGGTGAATCTTTATGTAAAATAAGTACAAGTTGTTTGAAGAAAATTCTGGAAGCAACTTTCACATGACTTATGAATGCAACACAACATGAGCACCAGAAATAATTCAATGAATGAAACTAATTAGATAAATATTAAAGCTAAAGAATATGTTCTATATCTACTTAGCTTTGCCAGATAGCTAAGAGATGCATAGAAGTAAACCTGAAAATGTAATATAATGAAATTCTTACCCATTATAGTAATCTCTGATATTACAATATATGGTTTAGTAATGAAATAAGTGAAGGAGAGAAAACAGAACTTTGATTGTGATCCCCAAGTAGTAATTCTAGTTGGTATGTTTCCCCACTATATTCTAAATTACTCTTAAGTTGCTATGTATCTATGGAGACCAAAAGATCATACCACGATTCACAAGACACAACACTATGAATAAGCGGTCTATGTGGGGAGCTATAATTTTTCTATGAGGCTTTGGAGAAGTTGTAACCACATGAGGAAAGTATGACTGGTTTATAAAGCCAACCAAGCCCATTGGTAGTATTTAAGAACACCATAATCCCAAACACACAAGTTCGGTTTTACATAATGCATGGGTATAACTCCAACTGAGTCTGCATACTGTGAGGACTGTTCCATCTCATGCTGGCCTTAATTTCCATTGCTCTAGACTACCTCACTTTTCTGTTTTGGGCTTGATGGGCTATAACATTACATCATAGGTGGGCAAAACTGAGACTCCTTTCTCCATCTTAGTAACCATGAAATGTAGGTATTTAGCTACCAGTAAATTCTGTCACCCATCTGGGTATGAGTATGGATCAAAGGCAGAAGATGCGGAGAAAAGGGAAGCATGTTTTCTTTTCTGCATCGGTGACATAATGAACACAAGTGACCTTTTAGAACTAAACGTGGACCGCCAAGAGGGATGTCATTCCAAACCAGCTTCTATTTAGATTGTTGTAAAAGTATGGCAAATATTATTTAAAATAGCATTGTTAAGAAATCAACCAGAGAAACAAAAGTCAGGAAATAAAAAAGGTATGGTTTTAAATGAAACTCCGTAACTCCGGAGTTAGAGAAACTCAGGTCCGGCCCCCGACTTTATAGGCTAACTACATTTGCTCAAGTTTTTAACAGGTGAAATTACGTTTTGCACGAATGAGAGCATGATTAAATTCATAGTTGTCTGGATTTGAACAGCAACAAGCCACTTTTAATAGGTCTATTCTGTATCAGGGATATGATCTGAAATGAGTGGATTCTGTGATGAGGATGCTCCCACTGGACTCGTACCTGTTAGCAAATCAGACTCACTTTGAAACTGGGACTTTGAGTTCTCAGTCCCAAATTATGAGAAAGCCTAAAGACTGGGGTGTGGGAATGAGGGGGGTAAGAGCAAGAGGCTGAACACTAAAGCAAAAACACAGGGAGTATTCCCACCAAGGGAACTCCAGTTTTAAGAATAAATTATGTCTGCTTCATGGGATATATAATCCTCAGGACACTGCAGGCATTAAATAGAAAATATTAATAATGACATCTGTGTCCTTCAGCAGAGAGTTCTTCGCATAAACACAATAAAAATACTTTATGCATTAACGAGGTAAATAAGAAATAGGAATCTTATATTTATTATAGTAATACCTAATTATTCATTTCGATTCAGATCTATCTTTCAGGCTAAAAGGCCTAATCTGAATCAAAATTTAAATTCTAATATTCTTTAAAGAGATAAAATTGTATTATCTTTAATTATATATAGAAACTAGAAGAAGACTAACTTCATCAACTAGAGGTCCTTCTTGGGCTCACTTGGACTCACAATATTAACAGCAATTCTAACATGCTTGAAAACAGTTTTCCTAATAGGACAAATCCTATCCTTTATGTTTCTCTTCAGAACTGTTGTTGATTTAGCAACTATTTTTCACAGATGGAGTAAAGGCCAAATTCTTATTAAAAATGATTATATATTAAATAAAGTTTAAATGTTTAAAAAGTTGTGTAAATTTAGTATGATCCCATATATGTTTGGGCATGTGTGAACACACGTAGAAACACACACATACATAAGAAGAACATAAACCTTGGGACTTTCTAGTCCTCTTAGACCAATCTGGAAAAAACAAAAATCACAATTGTCTGAAACATATGTAAATATATGAGAGCAGCAAATGTAAATGGATTGACTAACTAGCTTTCACTAAATAGATAATTAATTGGTTAATCTATTTTAATTTAAAAGGAGACTTGGAAATGAAAATTACATTTTAAAGACGTGTTTTAAACACGAAATGTGCCCTTGTAAACAGTCAGCAAGCAGGAGGTATTATACTGTGGCATTAAAAGGGTTACGGGCACCACTGAATGTCCCTTCCACTTCCTCCTGACCAGAAGATGTTGTAATTTTTTGGATTTATGAATTGGCCAGGCCAGTCAGCATCTTGAACACAACAGACTCTGCCTAGATCTATCCCTTACCTGCTGAGAAGAGACAATTCCCCTCACACTTGGAACCCTGAAGCCCTTTAAGCTGCTTGCTCTGTAACCGTGGCAGCTGGGCCCTACACAATTCTTCATCTCCTGCCACCAGGCCTCACTAAATAAAAACTATGGTGCCTTGTTAGCCAACAACTGAGCGTGAAATCACTACATTGCAATCCCCTACTTTCTGAGTCAATCAATTTCCCCCCACCACTACAGATTTGGATGCACAGGGTCAGTAAAGAGAGGGGGAATGTGCAGTGGAAGAAAATGAATATATCAGGGCAACCAGAACACATCCATATGGCCTAGTTAATTCTGTACAGTGAAATCAGTGCATTCACATAAAACAGTTTAGAGCTAGTTAATGAAACCAACATGTGTGCTATCTAATGTCATCATCATGCTTTGAACTTGCACAGGATATAGAGTGGAGAGAACTGTAGAGACAGATATGGGGCCAAGAACAAGCTTTTGTCAGCCTAAAATTGCTAACAGATTAGAGTGTGTCTGACAAGGCACTAAGATTGTAACATATGTTCTTTTTAAGGAGTATTAACATTTTATGCATTAGCTACATGTTAACGGAGAGAGAGCTTGAACTGCTAAAAACTATTAGAATGTCATTTGCAGTCCATCAGCAATTTGCTTCCACACTTGGAATTCCGTGTGTGCCTGCATGGAGGATGGGGTACTCAAGTAAAGTGGCAGGAAGGGAAAAGGAGGAAAGTCAAAAAGGAAAGAGCATGAAGAATTAGGCTGTAACGTGCTGAAAGTGGTGCCTTTTTTTTTGAAGCTCTCAAAGTGAATGACGTTCGGAAAATGGTTTCAGAAGAGGGAAGAAATGTTTTGAAATACTGAAATAAAATCATGTTCAATGTTTCTTCCCACCTAAATAACATCTCATATCTATTACTACTTTCCTTCTTCAAGGGCTTTGTACTCAGTATCTTGATATGGACATTTTGCTTATATATTGCAATGATTCCTTTCTCAACAGGGCAAAATTGTTTTACGGCAAAAGTCACGGTGTTAAATAAATGTTGTTATTAACAGTAAGCCAGGACTACTGGTCCATCCAAAGTACTCTAAAGTCATTAGGTCTCCACTCCAGGGCACAGTTTCCTTGATCACAGGTTTTCACATATGGCATCTCATGTTTTTATATAAAATTTCAATAACTGTTGCTGTTGGTCTGCAGCCCCTCACAGGCAGTAGGTATATCTCCCATAGTGCCTGGTAAATAGCAAGAACTGAATAAACACTTGTTGACTTGTACTAATATGAAGGAAATGAAAAAAATAATACTGCAAAGGAAGACATCCTACCAGTGACCTATTTATACACCCCTCTCAGGGTTCCTGGGTGACCCCAGGGACTCCCAGGTGTGCCTGACCATGGTCTTTGTTCCTCTGACCAGACTTACTGACTGTTGTCTATCTCTCCCAAAAGAATGTAATGTTCTTAGGAGTGGACATTATGGCTCACCTGACATTGTAGCCTAAATATCTAAGTCAGGCTGTACTTAGAGAGGCACTCCGCTTTTTACCCTAAGGCACCAATGCTAACTATTACCTCACAAACTTCATACCCACCCAGGAAGCTATTGTCATGCCTTATTAGAGGAAATGGAAGATTCCTATGTGGGTAAAATGTAGTTATATGCGCATCATTATCTATTTGCAAATTCCTCTTTTTTTTTTTTTTTTTTGTTAGAGAGAGGGTCTTGCTGATCGCCCAGGCTGGAGTGCAGTGGCATGATCATAGTTCACTGCAGCATTGACCTCTACAGCCCAAGTGATTCCCTGGCCTCAGCTGGGACCACAGGTACATGCCACCACACTGGACCTGGCTAATTTTAAAAATTTTTTTGTAGAGACGGGGTCTCTCTACACTTGCCCAAGCTGGTGTGGAACTGCTGGGTTCAAGTGATCCTCCTGCCTTATCCTCTCAAAGTGCTGAGATTACAGGCGTGAATCACCACACCTGGCCTGCAAATTCCCTTTAAAAATCCATTTTTTTTCAGATGATACAACTGGATTCAAACACACTCAGAATCCAGAGATAGCTACTGATTATATATGCATATGTGTGTATACATGTAAGTATGTGTGTAGATAGATATATAAGCATTTAACCCAAGGTCTCTTTTTACTACTTGACTGATTCCCTGATGATGATTTTAATGTTAAACATGCTAATTTTAAAGTCAAACATAATTAGAAACAAAGACAAGAATAAAAGTTATCAAGTATTATCATACCAAAGGGTTGAACAATTTCAGAGTTGGTCATTATCCTGAATTTTTCATGTGCCCATCCAGACTTTAATTGGGAAGGAGTGGGGGGAAGAGTTTGGTTTGAATCCTGGGACTCACAGCTGTACTTCAAATATAGCAAGTAGACATTATCTATAATAAAGTGCAATATAATTGTCATATATGCAAACATAATCTGTTAGGAGAAAGGCAACATGGTTTATATGGAGAGAGGGCATGTCTTGCTAATCATTTTGAGTTATCTCAGACAGCAAATAAGCAGGGGATATAATTTATTTAAACTTTGAAAAAGCCCTTGACAAGGTTCTTCATCAAAGATAGTTTAGAAAAATAGAGTTAACATGGGCTGGGGAGAATGTTTTCTCCGGAAAAGAAAACTTGATTAAAGGGGAAATAACGACTCAAACCAACATTTTCCATCAGAGAAGTGTTACAAGTAACTAGTAGCCAGCATTAGTTGGATTTTCTTTCTAATATTGAAAATTATCTCTGAGTAAGACAGAGAGTACACTCAAAAAAGAAAAAAAATGCACATCTTGCAGGACACATCTGCCTCTTCCAAGTGATAAAATACCTAAAACCATGGGAAGGAGTGTGTGTGTGTGTGTGTGTGTGTGTGTGTGTGAGAGAGAGAGAGAGAGAGAGAGAGAGAGAGGTGCTGGTGGAGGTGGGGCTGTTGGAATGCTGAAAGTGATGACACAGGTGATCATCAGATGATGCTGATGAAGCAAATGATGCTCCTTATCCTTTTACCAAACTGACTTGTCTACACCTACCCAATTTGTGTGACTTTGATGACTATGTCCTGCAAGATACATGATTAGAAAAGTCCCATAAAATTGGAGAAATAAAATATTCTAAATATTATCTTTAAAAGTGGAGGGAAATGATTTCATTGATAGGTATGTGTATAACCAAAGAAAAAAGGAGGCAGATGGAAGAACATAGAAAATGGGGGTTGTTCAGCATGTAAAAATGCAAGTTGAGAGGAATGACTGGAAAAATTTGTAGAATGGCAAAGGACGAAAGTGGGGTATCACCATACTCACTGTCTGAAAAATAATGCCAGGTTAATCCCTCTGAAGTTTAAAGGGCTCGTTTAGGACACAGGATAGGAAAGACTTAGAGTTACCCAACAGGTGGTTCTTCAAGGGAAAGCATCTAGTGACAAATTGAAATAGACTTAAGGAGTTTGGGAAATTCAGAGAGGCTAGATACGTAACAAGTTAATAAAGAAGATGAGCAGCTTCTAGTTGCATCCCTGTATTTTGAAATTATCATCAAGACCGTTATGCCTGCTCACTGAACTTCCTTAGGGACAGGGGCTGAAGAGTGGCCAGCCTGGCAAGCCATTTCTTCCATTTCCTCCATTAATACAGACAATTGAGCATGAATTGTGAATGTCACATTAGCTATCATTGCTGTCAACACTAGTCACTAATGACCCAATTTGAGGGAGAAGGGGTGGAGGGGAGAAGATTCCAGTTAAACAGCAGTTACTGTCTAGAAAGGCAAAATGTCTTTTTTGAGGTAATTAAAATTTTTTGGCGACTTTAAAGACTGGCTTTCTTATGTGCAGTGCAGCATAGAACAGCTTGTAGGCTGCAGATCAATAAATTCCAGTTAACTTTCAAGTCATGTCGGCATGCAGCCCTGGCTGGTTTATTAATTTAAATTTCAGCCCTCTAAAAAAAAGGTATGTCTAAAGAAATAAGGCACTATATGGATCACAGTGAGATTGCTCAATCGGAACAGGTCTTCACATACATTGGTTACCAACATCAATAGGAAAATTTAAAACACTGAAGAGAATAGGTCATTCCTCCCTCTGTCTTATCCAGTTAGTGTTTTTCTTAGGAACCCTGACTACCAGTTCTTTTTGTTTTTAAGAGTAGTTGATACCTGAAACACTCATGGCTTAACTCACATAAGCTTCAGCAATTAGTTGAGTAAGAATAAAAAGGTGAAAATGAAAGGAAAGTAGTGCGATCCATCTCAGTGTTCAAACCTTTAGGAAGGAATAGTCTCCCTTATTTCTCTTTTCTCTGCCCTTAGGTCCTGAATACCTCTAATTCTAAGGATATAACTCAAAAGTCTCATAGTAGCAACAAAATGTTAGAAATTGCTTATGTTTTTCTTTTTAATCATCTCTCTCGTGCATGTTTTACCTTTGATTCTTCACATTGTTTTTAACAATTTTTCCAAGCCTGCAAATATCTACCAGTGGATTACCCCTTTTTGGAGACTTGCTTCAGGCATTAGGACACTTTAGAAATCCTACTCCAAAATTGTTGATATTTTAAGGCACCAAACTACTTTTACTATGAGACTATCAAAAATTACTGTGATGATACAGTCGTAGCCCAAACACTGCATCCTCAAACTCAATGATTTCTGTTATCTGTGTCACTTCTCCCTTGTGTCAACATAAATAAGGGAAAGCTGTCTGAATCTATTAAAAATCGTCAGAGTCTAAAGCTGCAGTTGAATTCTATTGCATCTACTGCATTTTTCATCCTGAAAGAAATATTTATGAAATGCCAATACCATCCACATATGGCCCATAATAATAGAATCTCAAGCATATGTTTTTTTAAAAACAAATGCTTATGTAGAAATTGCAAATGTTTTCAGACCAATTGCATCTTCATGAAATTTATAGAGAACATTATCATGTTACTAATAACTGTGACATGTATTTGAAAAACCAACAGAACAATATGATTCTAAAGACAGATTTACACTTTTTATTTCTTACTGCATTCAGTTTTAATCAAGGTTCTGGAGCTTCTCACTAACAGTGAAATTGTATTTAAATGGGGCCTTTAGGGTATTTAAGGTAATTAACTTGATCTGGTCAGGGTTTTGGGAGCACTGTGGTTCTTGAACCTCTAATTTTATCCTTAGAGGTAGCCAAAGCTTCTCTAGACATTAGCAACTAAATAACTGCATAGACTTAGATTATGATTCAAACATCTAAAATAATGCAGGCTTGTCAGAAGTCAGAATAAAAAGACCAACTGATAAGTGCAACAACATGTTATCTTTCCAGCTTACAAATGGAGCTCTACCACTTCATAGCTGGAGGACATTGAGGACACCAAGGAACAGCTCAGGTCTCAGTCTCCTCTGCAAAATGGGGATAAGATCACCGACCTTAGTGGATTGTTATGAGGAAAAAATGAAATTACTCATGTAAAATGCTCAACATGATGTCTTGCACACAGTAAGCATTCATTAAGTGAGATGTTCTCATTATTACTATTATTATTATTTTAGAGATAGGGCCTCACTCTGTCACCCAGGCTGGAGCAAAGTGGCATGATCTTGGTTCACTGCATTCCTGGGATCAAGTGATCCTCCCACCTCAACTCCCCAAGTAGCTGGGACTACAGGCGTGCACTACCACGCCCGGCTAACGTTTTATTTTTTTGTAGAGTCAGGGTCTTGCTATGTTGCCTAAGCTGGACTTGAACTCCTGGGCTCAAGTGATCCTCCCTCTTTGGCCTCCCAAAGTGCTGGGATTGATTACAGACATGAACCACTGTACCCATCCATTATTACTATTATTAACCTTACAACTGTGCTTTATGGCATGACAGCCATCTCTAGAAATAAGAGGCAAAGAGAAAAGGTTAAAGAAAAAAGTAGCTTGTCCTTGTTCTGACGCTATAGTGAATGGTCTTTATTACATTCTCTTTCCTACCGTTAAGCAGGACACATGTACCCACTCACCTACTCTGTTTCTGAGGCGATTACATTTCTTGTCCAGCTTCAAACATATCCTGAAAACTGTGTAGATTTTACATGAAAATCTACACAGACTTTCATGTATCCTAGACTTTTCAGCTGTTGTGTTGAAGGTGCCCCTTCCTGGAAGCCCATCCCTGACTATAAATATCCCACCTAGTCTTCAAGTTTTAGCTCAGATGCTATCTTTTCCATGAAGCATTCCCTGAACTTTATGAGGTCTGTCCCTGCTCTATTTTCATTGCCTTTTATTTATATTTGTATAACAGTAATTTTCACATTTTACCTTGAGTGAATCATCTGTATGTTATGTCATCTACTGCACTGTAAACTGCTGGACAATAGGGACCATGTCTTCTACATCTTTGGATCTCTTACAAAATCCATCTGAGATCTGCTGGCATTTAGTAAATGTTTGCTAATTTGACTCCTCGTTCTCAATCAGTTGGGTCACTTATTTTCAAGGAAATCTTTCTTCTTTAGAAACTTGTTACAGTTTTTTCCTTTTGTTCCTGGTTCCCCTGAAACTATATGCAGATATTTCACTTTGTTTACAACATTATGTTATATGCTATGGAATAAACCAACTTTACCTGACAAAGCTTTATGATTCCCCTGGAAATGGAAGGTAAACACATATAATAATAAACCTGATTAAATGCCATACGATTATTATGAATTCTCAGACAGCAGCTCAATAAGGGCCAAGAAGGAAACTCGAGTGAAGCGGGCTAGATTATTTATACAAAGAAATAGGCTCTTGTCAATTCTTCTTCCAAAAAAAGGCTCCTCTGGGCTATTTTTACATTTGACATTGACAACAGAGACATGGCTACAAGAAATATTTCACTTTTCTTTTCCTCCACTGAAAGTTAAACAACACAGAAGGTGAAGGTAAATAGCAACTGCTTCTCAGTCTGAGTGACAGGGGGATAAGAAGGAGTGGCAGGGACTGTGGCAAACTTCAGGCCACAGCCTTTGCTAAAGAACGCAGCCACTACTCAGCCCTACTGATCACTGCTGTTAGAGAATGCTCAAAGTGGTCTAATCTTCCTTTTTCTAACAACAACAACAACAACAACAACAACAACAAATGAGATGCAGAAACAAAATGTATTTTCATGTAAAATCTACACAGTTTTAAAAATTGACTATTATCTTAAATATTTAAATACACTGTTGGCCGGGTGTGGTGGTTCAGGCCTGTAATCCCAGCACTTTGGGAGGCCGAGGCGGGTGGATCACGAGGTCAGGAGATCGAGACTATCCTGGCTAACATGGTGAAATCCCATCACTACTAAAAATACAAAAATTTAGCTGGGCGTGGTGGCGGGCGCCTGTAGTCCCAGCCACTCAGGAGGCTGATGCAGGGGAGTGGCGTGAACCCGGGAGGCAGAGCTTGCAGTGAGCCAAGATCCCGCCACTGCACTCTAGCCTGGGTGACAGAGCGAGACTCCGTCTCAAAAAAAAAAAAACAAACAAAAACAACAACAACAAAAAACCCACTGTTTTAGGTAAATGCTAGGCATACGGGCAGCATCTGTTAAAGGCTTCCAGGTTACAACCTCCACAAGTGTTTTGGAAAAATAAGAGAAAGACACTATAACTGCAGGTTGAAATGCCCTGGCTCGGTATCATGGAGAAGCTGGTAGCGGGGATGCACCTGTAACTTATTTCTCTCTCTTTTTTTTCTGACCTTACTTTCTCTGTTGTCTGTGCTGACCTCTATTCACAGCTCAGTAACAATGACCCAGCTTTTGAATCTTTGTTTATCCCATCAAGTCCTATTATGCCAGAGGCTCCCAAATCTTCAGTTCTGCTTTTAATTTCTATCTCTCTTTCTCTTTCTGTTGCTATATCAACCTAAACGAAAGGACACCACTACTTTACACCACCAGACTTGGCCTAATTATCCTCACCTAATGCTTGCCCCTTCTGAGTTCTTTGAGGTCGTCAGTGAAGGTGCTATCTGGCCAATTAGTTCGTCTGAGAAAGTGGAGACAATTTTAATTCTTCTCTGACCATCTCCCCCCACTCTAACTACATGACTACGTCACACTGACGATTTTTTGGAATGGCCCCCTATTGAGGGTCATGAAACTTACCCGTCCTCAAAGACTGTTTCTACTTTCCTGCTTCCTTTGCTTCACTCAAGTGGAAATTCTGGCCATCCTCTGCATGTGACACACTCAGTGCAACTTTTGTGCTTTTTGCTGATGTACAAAAATCTCTTGCATCTCTTTTCCCAATTTCCTCAAATCCCTTTTCTTCATGTTCTCATGCCAAACCAAGCCCTGGTTTGCTCTTTCTTCTGTCATCATTATGTACAATTTTAAACAAGTAATATGCTACATTGTAAGCTGGTCTAGATTCTTTTTTTTTTTTTTTTTCATTTTAGGTAAAAGAAATGGAAAAAAGACCGGGCGCGGTGGCTCAAGCCTGTAATCCCAGCACTTTGGGAGGCCGAGACAGGTGGATCACGACGTCAGGAGATCGAGACCATTCTGGCTAACACGGTGAAACCCCATCTCTACTAAAATATACAAAAAAACTAGCCAGGCGAGGTGGGGGGCGCCTGTAGTCCCAGCTACTCGGGAGGCTGAGGCAGGAGAATGGTGTAAACCCGGGAGGCGGAGCTTGCAGTGAGCTGAGATCCGGCCACTGCACTCCAGCTTGGGCGACAGAGAGAGACTCCGTCTCAAAAAAAAAAAAAAAGAAAGAATTGGAAAAAAAACCACCAAAAACTGGTTATCATAAAAGATCTCAATTAAGTCTGTCTTTTATCACAGACTTTATGAAATTTGGAATTCATAACAGTCACTGAGTACTTGTTATGGAGCAAGCAAGTATTGTGTTAAACACTTTATCCTTGTATTTAGATCTTCACAACAAGCTGACAAGAGAGGAACTATTCCCATTCCTGATTTACAGATGGAAAAACTGAGGCTGAGAAAGGTTAAGGCTCAGCCCAGGTCACAGAGCTGGTAAATAGCATAGCACAGTCTGAAAGCCCAGGCTGCTGGTATTAGCCAAAGATATTAATCCCTACTCTATATTGCTTCACGAGTTAGAGAGAGCTGCCAGTACTGAGTCAAGTCTACCACTAACAAAACTGATGTTAGTGCAATGAATGATTAACAAAGGACTCACCAACATAAGGTCAAAGTAAAGGAAGCCCATGACCACTTCACATCTTTTCTCGAACAGACACAACAGAACTCAGGATTAAACAAAAGAGTTCAACATAAGGTTCTGGCTTCAGGACAGTGTATGTCACACAGATCCCCTCATACAATGTCAAGGGCAGAAAAAGCACTTGTTACATTTATTTCAGCTTTCCAAACGAAGTCACATAAAATGCACTTTTAGGGAAGTCAGTTTGTTTTCTTATTTAGCCTTTGTTCTCTTGCTATTTATTTATATTAAAGAGATTGCCTCTCTCCATGATCCTCGGTTCTAAAAGGATCTTATCTGAGCATGTGAGGAGGCTGCCCAGCCCAAATCCTTCTCACTTGTGTCACCGTTGCTCACTTTCGCCTTTCATCCCTTCCTAAAGAGCAAAACACGAAAAAGAGGAGGGAGAGGGATTCACTGCTTTTCTCTTTTTAAATTTGTAAGGCTGTTAAAAGTTCAATCTGATTCAGTGTTGTCCCAGTTGTGTGCTAAGTCTCAGAGATTTTTTCAATGGGCTTAAGCAGGGAAACTAAAACTACTTCATTTTGAAAGAAAGAAATGAAGGGAAAAAATGAAAGGTGACAGAGAAAGATAGAGAGAGGGAGAGAAAGAAGGAAAACAAAGACAAAAAAGAAAGGAAGAAAGGAAGAGCAAGAAAGGAAGGAAAGGAAAGGAAAGGAAAGGAAAGGAAAGGAAAGG